>NW_007249947.1:0-13649 GCF_000164805.1 Carlito syrichta | reverse complement strand
TTACATTGATTCATTTCTCAAGAGACTATGACAATTAGTGGCATATCCTAACATATTTGCATTTGTGTAGGGTTCCACTGTTCACTTTCATATGTTTTATCTCATCTTGATTAAAATCTCCAGGTCTTTCTTTGTCACTCTCTTGGCTCTTCCATCAAGGTTTCTTGAGTTGATAAAATCAAAATCCCAGACTGTTGATTTTGGAAATCATGTTAATTTATATAGTTTCAAAGTGATTCAAACTCTGTCTTTGAAACCACACCTCCTCTTTTAAGTATATACAGGTCTTTCAGGGCATACAGATTGATTTGATGCAGAGCATTCTCAGATACTGGCTTTGCATAATGATAGTAAGTTTTTCTTTTACCTTTTTCTCTTCTTTATTTCAATAGTTGTAGTGGGTACAAATAATTTTTGGTTCTATGGTTGCATTGTATAGTGGCAAAGAAATCTAGGCTTTAATTGTACCCACCACTCCCACCTGTGCACATTGTACCCAATGACAATAAGGTTTTGGAAAGGCATTTTACTGATGCACTTGTATTTCCAGCAAAAACATGTAGGACAAAATTTGTCACCAGCCAAGGGCTGCTACTAAAATAGATGAGACCCAGTTTGTTTGTTTTTGAGTTGAGGTCTCATTCTGTCACCTAGGCTATAGTGCAGTGATAAGACCCACAGTCTGGATCTCCTGGGCTCAGGCAATCCTTCCACATTAGCCTCTCAAGTAGCTGGGATTAAGGTACATGCACTACACCTGACTAATATTTATATTTCTTCCAGAGATGAAGTCTTGCTATGTTGCCTATGTTCTGTTACCAACATAGGTTGATCTTGAATTCCTGGACTTAAGCAATCCTCCTGCCTCAGTCTCCCAAAGTGCTAAGATTACTGGCATGATCCACCATGCTAGGCCTGTTTGTCTGCTTTTTGAAGTCAAGAAACTTGTCCTCTTGTCAGCTCCCCCAAATGTTATCTCTGTGGCTATCATCATTCAAGAGAAGGCCTGAAACATGTAAGAAATCCTCTGGGCACAGGGCACTGAGGTTTCATCTGCAATCAATCTGTGCACAACCTGGCTCAGAACACCTTGTCCTGGGGAGTTTTTTGTGTTCTCATTCTGAGACCAAGTAGCTCATTCTGCTCAAAAGTTTACTGACCGGAATTTGATGATTGCTAACAGAAAAATAAAATATAATGCTACTTTTTTCTCCTTTTCAAATTTTATATTTTACATTTAAATCCTTTTAAGCAACCAGGGATAAAGCAAAGGCTTCTTCCCACACATGGTCATTAAGAGCAGACTGTGGATTGGGTCATTATATGCTTTTTACACTCAATAAAGCTTCCTGAAAAAGTAGGCTCCCAGGGGCCTTTTTGTTGATAGTTTTGCAGCCCACCCCCAGTTCCATCTGTATTTGAAATGGGCTATTAAAGCATTAATCGAAGTCAAGCTAAGATGTTATGATTGCAAGAATGGAGTCATTTTCTAAAGGTGTGTATGTATCTAACAGGAAGAAAAATATGTTATTTTTAAAAATTGAATAACATTCTAAATTACACTCTGATGGATCTTTAGTAACAAACAGATTTAGAGGGAAAGTAGACTAGAAGACTGTGGGAAATAAGGGAAGGCTTTAGGATCATTGTGTGACCCAAGTAGATCAAGAAGCTCATTTTTATAATTTAGATTGCCACCATGATAAACATGAAATAAAATTTAAGTAATCTTGAAAAAAACTAATATAATTCCTAGTTGTAACATAAAGGATACATAAAAGAGAGGTTAATTTAACAAATACATAAAAATGTGTATATAATATATAAATGCTTGACCAGGAAGACACTAGAAAATACATAATGAAGGATTCAGATGCTCTTTACAGAATCCTGCAAATGCTGCAGTGACAGTTGAGCCATGAACCCTTATGTATTGCATTGACAGCACCATTGTCATCCCTAGAGATATGATGTCCAAATAGTGATGGTCCCTTGGGGAAGTTCCAAGCCAAATGCAATCTTTCCTCAAAAGTCCCACATGTTTTGTTTTTATAAGGGAAATAATCAGACTCTAGACTCAGATAATTATAAACAGGTTTTTAAAATCTGGAAACATTTGAGAGTGGCAGAGATGCCAGACAATTCTTTGTGTGGGTTTGCCCGCACATTTCAGGACAACTAGTAACTCTGCCTCATTCCAAATGCCAGTACTGACCCTTAAACAACATATACAAATATTGTTACAAGTCCTTCCATGGGCAAGACCCAGGGAGAAAGAAGATTACTGGCATGGCTGGAGGTAAGGATGTAAGAAGGCAAGCAGTGAGTGGTTCTCAGAGAGGCCTTGTATTCCATTTTAAGCCATTTCCTGTTTTATGATATACTGAAATTCCTGGTGAAATCCCTAATCCTTCAGTAAAGCTGGAGAATCAGGCTTGGAGATGACAGCCATGAGTAACTCCTTAAATCATTCCATGAAGCTAGTCTAATGAAGACCTCACCACTGCTACCAAAGAACACATGACCAATCAGGGCATCCAGCTGCTACTCCTCCTGAAGTTTCTGCCATCATTGACCCAGAAAACTGAACATAGCTGCCTTCAAGGGCATCACTCTCAGCTGCTTGAGGACTGCTGGGTCTCTGCTTCTTCACACCTCTGGCTTCCACTTCATAGTGGAGTGACTATATTGAATCAGCCTCAGTCATGTGCCCTTGTCTTAACTTACTGAAGAGAGTTTGGGAAGAGTCTGAGTGTCTTCTGATTCCATAGTAGGAGGCAGGCTCTACCTCCTTTAAACACAGGTTCAAATGGAGAGCAGCCTAAAAGAATGACACGTGCCCACTCTCATTAGTCCTACAGAAGAGTACTATGGGATTTTGGAGAAGATCATGATGACTCTGAGGAAGTATGGACAAGCAAGACTTTAGAGGAGGGGAGATTTGATCAAGACTTGAAGGATGAGAAAATTGGTGGGGTTGTGGGTAGGGATAGAAGGATTCTTAAAAACTTATGGAGTGACATGAGCAAGAATGCTGAACTGAGAAAACAAGTGCAGAGCTATGAATTCAAGTTCATCAGAGCTGAAAGGTCATGAAGAGTCATGAAAGAAAAGACCAGAATGAAAAGGAACATAAATGTTTGACAACAGCAGTGGAGAGGTAATCCAACTGCTGTTTATGAGGGTATTTGCATAACTTTTGTATTCGCTTTCACTGCTTTATCAAAACATAATGTCTTTAGCAATTTGAATCTCATTCTTAGTCTTTAAGAAAACAGATCTGTTTTTATGAATTGTCAGGAGTCTTTTGGATTTTTTGGTTTGTTTGTTGCTTTTGCTGTTGCTGATGTTTTTCTGGTAATAGAACTAGCTCCTTTTTACTTTGAATTTGTATTACATTGTATCCCAAAAGAAATTTCACAAGTGTCTTTCAGATGATACTGAGTGGCCCCACCTACAACTTTTTATCAAATTAGATATCATGGTCTACTATTTCCAATACTTTTTGCCCACCTAACATGTGCCAGCCTCCCTATTTAATGCTTTCATCCACATATTTCATTTAATCCTAAAATTTTATGTACAAAGAAGTAAGATCTGAGAGAATACTTAATTTGCCTAAGGACATCTAGTTAGGAAGTGGTGGGATAGGGGTTCTGATTCAGGTCTGTGTGATCTAAATCTTTCAATAGCTATTTGATGATTTTTCATAGGACGGTGCTATCAGGAAGGCCTGTGATGTTTGGTTAAGTCAATCTGGAAGCCGAGTGGAAGCTCAGTTTTAAAGATCTCAGAGGGGGCAGATCTTGCTTGACATCTCACCAGAATCACCTATTCTTAAATCAAGATATCTTTTAGCTTCCCAAGGGTGCCCTTTGCAGGTATGGAAAATAAGAATGGTCTTTATGCCATTTTTGCTTGGTTGTTATGATAAGCTTCCCTTGAAGACATATAAACCGCCTTCCTTTTTTCATCTTTGCCAGTATTGAGAACTCAGGTACTGCCTTCCTGGTGCATCCTTGTGTAATAAAGTTACACCTAAGGGGATTTGTCACACTCTTGGCTCATCCTCTGAACCAATGGCTTGACTTCAATGGACTAGGAGTATGATGGAGAATCATGGGTGACTGACATTGAATTACAACTTCACAATCTACTTTTGTCCCCAGTCCACCCTCACCCCTACCAAAGCTTGAGCAGAAATGTTAAGGTGTGACCCATTCAGTCTGACCTACAACATTTGGTTTTCCATTTCTTTCTCTTCCTTCCTTCCTTCCTTTCTTCCTTTCTTCCTTCCTTTCTTCCTTTCTTCCTCTCTTTCTTTATCTTTTCTAGTTCATCCTTTGGGAGAGAGACTAATAAACATTAAAATGGTGGCAAAAAAAGCCAGCAATGGAAGGAAAAAGAAAAAAAATAAGAAACCTATGTTTTCAAACTTGACTGGACCTCTCCCCTGCTCTGCTGTCCTTAGTGAGCATGACCCTACAGTGGAGATCACAGACTTACCAGCCATATCAATTCCTCACTCCCTAAAAATATTAATCTAAAGATTATTATTGTCTCATATTCCTCTGAGAAATAGAGGCTGTTGGCTTGCAAATCTCTCCCTTCCCCTCACCCTGAAAATCTTCCTCCTACTTTCCAAAGCTAACTCTCCCTCTTGTGCTCCTAACATCAGCACTACCCAAAATTATTTTGCAATTATCTCTAGCAATTATCTTCTTTCCATCTCCCAAGTCTCTCAGTCTACAAACATGTCCAAGGTCATCATATCTTAAAGACAAACTAACACAAAAAGTATTTTAAACCCCCATGCAGGGGTTGAAAAGTGTAGAAAGTATAGATTTGTTGAAGACTAAGGCTTGATGTATCCTTTATTTTCTCAACTCCAATTCACTCTCCTCCTGGTAGCAATAAGACATCTTTGTGAAAGCTGCTTCCTCCAGACCTACAATGTGTTGGGCATCCTTTTTGTATTGCTTATTTGTTTGACTTTTATAACTAGTACCCCTGACCAGAGGTCCCTGTGTGGTCACAGTTAGATGGGATATACACAGAGGACAATCTAGATCATTTTGAATTTCCTTCTCTGGAATTTGAAAACTGAGAGAGACACAGGAAAGAAGATGTGAGAGCTGAGTCATCCATTGGTATCGCTGTGAAGAAAAAGCCCATCAGTTTCTTTTACTGGGACCCCTGGAGCTATTGTCTTTCCTGCCCTTTCTGAAGCCTGGTAGTTCAGCTCTTTATGAGGCTGTGAGCTTTATCAGACCCTCCTGACAGCAACTTTTTTCTTTTTAAAGTTAGTCAAAGGGAAATGGGGAGTGGTGACAAATGAACATAGGGCTTCTTTTTGAGGTGACAAAAATGTTTTAAAATGAGGTAGAGGGATGGTTGTACAATTCTGAATATACTAAAAACCAATGAATTCTGAAGTTTAAAAGGGTTAATTTTTATTTATTTATTTGTTTGTTTATTTATTTATTTATTTTGAGTTGGAGTCTCACTCTGTCACCCATACTGGAGTGCAGTGGCACACTCATGGCCACCGCAGCCTCAACCTGCTGGGCTCCAGCGATCCTTCTGTCTCAGCCTTCCAAGTAGCCAGAACTACAGGAGCGCGCTACCACACCCAGCTAATTTTTTTTTTTTTTGAGTTGGAGTTTCACTTTGTCGCCCAGACTGGAGGGCAGTGGCATGCTCCCAGCCACTGTAGCCTCGACCTGCTGGGCTCCGGCGATCCTTCCGCCTCAGCCTTCCAAGTAGCTGGAACTGCGTGTGCAGGTTACTATGCCTGGCTAATTTTTGATTTATTGTAGAGATAAGGTCTTGCCAATTTTTTTATTTATTGTAGAGATGAGGTCTCACCAACTTGCCCAGGAAGCTCTTGAACCTGTGGACTCAGGCAATTCAATCACCTTGGTCTCCCAAAGTGCTAGGATTACAGGCTGAGCCACTGAGCCCAGCCAAAAGGGTGAATTTTATGGTATGTAAATTGTATTTCAATGAAGCTAATTTTTTAAAGGCTTCCAAATAATTTAGATGTTCAGTGAGTGTTGAAAACCAGTTATTTATACCCTCTCCTTGAGCTCTGATATCTGTCACTCAGTCTCCAAGTTCAGTTTCATCCTGGTTTGAATTGGACCAATCTGGAGTAACTCTTGATGCCTCCTGTAAATTCTGTGACTAACTCCCAGAGCTTATCTGATAATCACTTTGCTTCATCTGTCAGTCCTCAGACACATGCTTCAGACAGAACTGATTCTCCTGTCCCCAATCTGTTTGGTCTTTTATATTTCTCACTCAGTCATTGCATAAATTTCTCCAGATAGGCTTAAGGAGACATCCTCTTTGAACCTCCCTTCTTCCAACTTACATCCAATTAACCAAAATTTTTCATCAGTCTTACCTCTGAAACCATTGCTCCCATCTTCTTTATTTCTCCATTCCACTGCCAAGCCTCAGAGTTCACTGCATGCTTTTCCTGTCAAATCAAGGCGAATCTCCTAAAAGGAGCTCCCCTATCTCTTGTGATCTCCTCCAGTCCCACCTCCATGCCCCCACTGAAATCATCTTACTATAGTAGGGATATGATTACCTTCATCTGTTGTCCCAAACCTTTTTGTGACTATATTGCCTACTATATTAAGTCTAATTTAGCAAGGACAAGGCCCCTTTCAACCTGACCCAAATTTTCTTTCATAGCCTAGTGTCCTCCCTCCTTTGTCCTGCTCTGCAAACCTTAGCTCAAATCACACTAACTCCTACCATTACTTGGACACACTGTGCTATTTCACACTCACGTGCTGAAGCTCATCCATGACTCCTCTTTTCCTGGAATGCCATGTCCATGTGGCTTGGTGAATGACCTAAAGTTAGTGCCAGCAAAGAGTTTACCAGCAGTTGCAGGTGAGAGCTGGTCCTGGAGCTAAGGTGAGATGTCAGTGAGAGAGGTTTCACTAAGAAGTAAGCTCATACCAGGCTATAAACTGAAATCTGAAGCCCAAAGAGAAGGCAAAGACCCAGTCAACTACTGACACAACTTGTGGGGTGGAAGTGGGAGGGGCAGGTGGGGAGTGATCAGGCTGGAGGCTTGAGAAAACAACATAATGGGCTGAGGAGACAAGGGGTTAATTCATTACCACTCCAGGAACCCAAGACATTAAATAAAAGAAAGGCCTGCATTATAATACAGAACACTTCTTCCTCATTCAAGACTCAGACCACAATTCACCCCCACTATACAGTTTTCTTTAAAGCCACAGCACCTAAAATATACTTCCACCATAGCACTCACCATGTTTTATTTCTGAGTCCATATCCTCTTTCCCTCTAACCTGGGAGCTTTTTAAAACTAGAAAATAGGTTGTAGTAATTTTTGTATTCCTAGCAACAAGTATGATACCTAACACACAAATAAGCATCCAATAAATACATGTTGGATGAGTGTTGCCATTAGTGTCTTTCTTTCCTGTGCTCTTTCCTGAGTCATTTATCCCTAGCACAGTACATGGCTCACAATAGGTAGTCAGGAAATAAATGATGGTATTTATACAATTGAGGCAGCTAAAATATCCACAATAACCTTTATATTGTTAGTATACACCGTCAAAGGTGTGTTTTAAGATCCCAATAACTTAAATGCTCTTTTTTCATAAGCATCTTTTCTTACCCATATTCTAAGAGTGTAAGAATACAAAGGCTAAATAACTGAAATAGCAACACCCTGAAAACACAACATTACAGGGCCAGTCATCAGCATGAATCCATTAGGATGCACTGTCCCTGAGATGCTGTGCACAGATCTTCCCTGCTATAAAATATAATTTAAAGGTGGAGTGATGATGGTAGAGACACTTTCCTAGCCCTAAAATGGAAAACAAAAGCAATGTGGTAAGGACGCTTATCAATTAGAAGCATAAAGAGTCAGATTGGCTCATCCTCAAGCCTATGGAGCCCTAAGACCAGCATAAGCAGAAGGTCAGGTGAACCCAGACCTGTGTCCTGGCAAGTTTGGATCTCAGTTTCATCACTCACTGGGGGCTAGACTCCTACACCCTTCTAAGCCCCAGTTCCTTTATTATTGAAAGATGAACTATTGGAAAATGCAGACAATAAAGATATCTACCAAGTAAGCTTTATGATGATTAAATGAGCTGTAAGAAATTTTAAATGGTTAGCAGAGTTTCTGTTAACCAGTGAGTGCTCAATAAACATAAATTACTATGATTACTGTATTTTCTTTCAGTATACCTATAATCCCACTGGTTTGCCATGAGTTAGTCCATGAGTGGATGATCATGAGAATATCACATGGTAACTGTCTTAAATTGATGTTTAAAGCATCACTAAATTGCCCATAAGGAAGAAAAAAATGGTTTGGATTTTTTAAGAAGAAAAAGACAAATCTGAGCATTCAGTGATAATAGCTGAGCTTCCTAAGAGACTATAGCAACTTGGTTACTAGGGATATTGCTTTTTTCTTTACTGAGAAAGAAACAATCATGTGTTGATATATCATTTTAGATGACTGTCATACTTAGGGGTCCTTATTGTTCAAGGAAAACAAAGTAAGAGGGATAACCTTTCATTGTAAAACCTTTCTCGGAGAGAAAGTGAAAGTTATAAACTCAGAGAGAAAGTGAAAGCAACTAACATTTCATCTAAAACTGCAGAGTAGAGAAGTGAAAGCTATGTGATCTCAGTCATACAACACCTGGAAAATATAGATGTCAAATGCAGAACATAACTTTTATGGTTACCTAAAAATAACAAGGAGGATGATAACTGAGTAATCATTTGTAATACTGGGGCTTTAGTCAATGTGTATAGGACTTGCACCTAGGCCATTCTTCTCTATCCAAGGTGTTAAACAAGTTTTTGGATATAAAATCATGGGATGAGGTCTTACATCCATATGCTACTGGTTAGTATTTGTGTGATCTTGGTCATGTCATCTAAATATTCTGTCATCTGTAAAATGTTGCAAATTAAAGTAGCTACACTACTGACCTCAAAGAACTATTGGAAACATCAAAAGAAGTGATAATGTGAACACACTTAGCAAATCATAAAGCAGCATACATATGTTGGTTGTGAGCATGCAAAATTTAGTGATTAGTAAATGGTTAAACAATTTATGCAGTCATGCATCCCTTGATGACCGAGATACATTCTGAGAACTACATTGCATGGTTAGGTAATTTTGTTGTGTAAACATCCTAGAGTGTACTTATGCAAAGCTAACTGGTGTAGCTCAGGGGTCCCCAACCACCAGGCCATGGACCCGTAACTGTTAGTGACCTGTTAGGAACTGGGTCACACAGAAAAAGTTGGGCAGAGCTTTGCCTCCTGTCAAATCAATGGAGGTAATAGATTCTCATAGGAGCACAAACCCTACTGTGAACTGCCTATAAGAGGGATCTAGGTTGTGCACTCCTTATGAGAATCTAGTGCCTGATGATCTGAGGTGGAGCTGAGGCGGTGATGCTAGCACTGGGCAATGACTGTAAATACAGATTAACATTAGCAGTGAGGTTTAACTGCACATCAAACCCTCCCCCGCTGCTCCCCTGTCTGTGGAGAAATTATCTTTCTTGAAGCTGGTCCCTGATGCCAGAAAGATTGGGGACCAAGGGGGAACTACTACACACCCAGGTTGTATGATTTAGCTTATTGCTCCTAGGGCTATAAACCTGTACAGCAAGAACAGCAGGAAACTGTACTGAACACTGTGGGCATCTGGAACACAAAGGTAAGTGTTGTGTATCTAGAAAAGGTATGGAAAAATATGCTATTCGAAACTTATAGGACCACTGTCATATATGCAGTCCATTGTTGACTTATATGTCATTATGTGGTACTTGATTGTATTTTATTTTAAAGGTTTTTTTTGTAGTGAAAGCAAAATTGACTTTATCATAAATTTATTTGAAATAAATCAAATGTATAAATTATGAACTCCAGCATTAGACATCATCTGGTGGCAGTTGCAAATAATGCCTTGCAACTACAGAAATGCCACAGAAAAATAAGCTATGTTTTATTTGATTCTGGGAATCTCAAAGAGATGCTTAGACTAAAATGAGCTGACTGAGGGACTTGGCATGCCTAAGACTGAAGCTTAAAAGTAGATCTAGGGATTGGTATTCTATAAGCTGAAGCAGTCAAGCTACTTCTTGGATTAACTGTGACTAATAGGGGAAGAAAATTCTGCCTTTTTTTATTCTTGACTTCCCACTAACTGGCACAGTGTTCAGCAAGTTTATTAAATGAAAAAAAGAATATGGCAAAGATTAAAGAACAGAGATAGGAAGAAGATATAAGAGAAGTAAAATATTTAAAAGAAACTTATAAACTAGCCCATTTGTGTTTTACTTTGTTCATTTTCCCCTCCAGTTGACAATTCAAGTTTCTGCTGAAAAGTCACATCCCTATGTCAACAACTAAGTTAACAGGTGTTAACCTGGGCTAGATGAAAAGGAACAATATGTTTCTGCAGGACCTTTGTGAAGAAAAAATCTGCCTTGATCCAGAAGACTAAAAAAAAAAAAAGGAGTAAGGCAAATAAGACTTAAATGTTTGAGGGTTTGTGGAAGACAGCTAAGTGCACAATTCAGTAGTTCCTTCCTGCTTAGGAAGATCATCATGACACCAGTCCCCAGATGGAAGCTTAACTAATTGCTCCACTGTCAGTTGTCTACCTGTGATGCTGGCATCCATTCTTAGCAAAAATAGGCAGAAATGGGGAAATGTCCCCCCCTAAAACCATAACCTTCATGCCTTGATCTTCCTCTAGTGTCTCTTCTTCAGGTCTCCTCCATTCTCCCAGCATGGAAAGTCACTGGTCACACTGGTCACTGGTCCCTTGTGATGATCCAAATGTAATTACAGACAACTCCATGGTAACCCCATGATTCTACCAGATGGGGGTAACTTTGGAGGGAGAATGATGTCACAAAGAAGACAGTTGAAAGATATGAGACGGCCAATGGGGAGGTCAGATTCCTAAGATGATAACAGGATTGGTTGGAGGGAGTTGGTAGGAAAACTATAACAATATTCATGTTACTGAGCTCTGGGGAGTTAAAATCCTGTAGGACTGAAATGTTGTACTTAGTGCAAGACCTACATAATTTGGGGAAGTTCTAATTATTTTCCTTGATGGTAAGATTTCTGGGATGCCAAGATCAATTTGTCTAGGTACTTCTCTAGTGCCAGTGCATAGGTAGTGTGTGATACAAGATGCCAGGAGCGCACAAGATAAACTTAAGTCAAATGCATATTATAGTTTTGCTTGTTGTGGTCCCCAGCCTCTAGAATTATTTTCTTTCCACGGTTTCAGTCACTTAACTTTATAGTCTCATCATCATCTTGAACTGTTAAATACATCTTTAGTGTAGGGATGTTGGGAGCCAGCCTTAGAGGCCCACCTGATTGACAAAGTCCAAATACACTAAAGACCCCCAGCTGCAAAATGAGTCCAGACAACTGAAGCCCTTCTGTCTTCCATCTTTGATATTCATACAGCTAAAAAAATTCTGTACAGTCATTAAAAAAAGATGACATGTTTATACAAATACTCACAACTAACCTAAAAATGTCATAGTTCATTTTCCCATTTTCCCACAATGCCACTTGACCTTTTCTAACATATACAAGGGTTAAACTCTAAAACACATCAAAAATACTTTCTTTCACTTAATTGTAAATTACTAAATATTACTTAAATAATAAATGATATAAATATATTCACTCATTTGATTTAAAATTATACAGTTTAATGTTTAGACATAAGGTTCTTTAAAAACACAAGTTTATAATAAGTTCATTATAAATTCATTATAAGTTCTAACACTTATCTAAGAGTTATATAGTTAATCTATAACACTGTTTTCACTGACTTAGAATAAAGATTATCTTTAAGGTTTTTACTTAATTCAATAGTTAAAACTCTAAGTTAACATTTATAGAGTGGGTTTTCACTAAACTCATAATATACTAATCAAACACTTTTATGATAACTTAGCTAAAGACAAAAAACAACCTTGGGGGCCTAAAAACATTACTAAAAACTTCTTTTTTCATTTTTTGGTTATATCCTTCCTCCAGAGCTGGGTTTTTTTGGAAGCCAACAAAGCTTATGCCTCAGGGTCCCTTACTTACAGAAGCCCTTTACAAGACATAGTATTATGTTTTGGTAAAATTTATAAAAAAACACTTTAACTGCAAATGATTTTGGAGCACTCCTTTTGCTGACTTCTCCTCCTGCACAATCCTCCTCCCACCAGGTAGCATTGAAGTGAATCTGGCTCAAAGGAATTACATTTAGTTTTTGTTTGGGTTTAGTGGAGTATATAAATGTGGTTTGTAGTTTTGTCTGTGTATGTTAAGTCATTGCTAACTCTCCAAGATTATCCCTACTCCTTGTTCTAAATCACTGGGCTGAAATCTTGATACATATGTGTCCCATGGTGCCCAAAATGTCCACAGCTCCATCTCCACTGAGTTCCTCCCCAACCTTCCCTCTAATTATCCCAAACCATGGTTATGCTCAGTGATATGCAGAGTTACCTAAGAGGGGAGAAATATGATCTCTTTAAGATTTTCATAACCCAATAGATATCTAATCAAAGAAGTTGAAACCCCTATATAATTTTTGTTTGTTTACAAGTTGAAGGTTTATGGCAACCCTGCATTGAGCACTCCGAATGACACCATTTTTTCAACAGCATGTGCTCACTTTGTGTCTCTGTGTCACATTTTGGTAACTCTCACATTTCAAACTTTTTCAGTATTATTATTTGTTTTATTTAACTTTTTTTATTTTAAAGATTTGGGATACAATTCAGGGTTAGGTATACAAATGTTCATTATGCATGTACCCTTGTTGAGGAGGTGTACCCCTCCCACCCCTGGCAGTTTCCCACTTCTGCCAATCCTTTTCTTATAGTATTACGATAATTGTTCAAGGTCCGGTAATGAGTGAGAACATGTGATATTCAGTTCTTTGTTTCTGTGAAAGATCACTCAGTATTATAGACTCTAAGTCCATCCAGGATGCTGTTCATGATTTCGTTCTTCTTTATGGCTGTGTAATGTTCCATCATGTATATATACCACATCTCTTTAATCCAGTCCTCTGAAGGGCAGCATGGTTAGTTCCGCGTTCTTGCTATTGTGAACAATGCTGCAATAAACATACGTGTGCAGGTATCTTTTTTATACAGTGATTTGAGTTCTTCCAGGTATATTCCCAGAAGGGGGATGGGGGGTCATATGGAAGGTATATTTTTAAATCTTTTAGTAATCACCACTCTGTTTTCCATAGAGGTTGTACTAGTTTGCATTCCCACCAACAGTGTAGAAGTGTACACTTTTTGTCACATCTTCACCAGTATCTGTTGTTTCTTGTCATTGATGATGGTCATCCTGACTGGAGTTAGGTGGTATCTCAGCATGATTTTACTTTGCATTTCTTTGATGACGGTGAGGCTGAGCATTTTTTCATGTATCTGTTGGCTGCTTGTATGTCTTCTTTTGAGAAGAGGCTATTCATATCTTTTGTCCACTTTGTAATGGGGCTGTTTGTTTTTCTTTTCAGCACATTTGTGTTCCTTTTAGATTCTAGATGATAGACCTTGTCAGCC
>NW_007249946.1:1673-8872 GCF_000164805.1 Carlito syrichta | reverse complement strand
CCACTGGAGCCTACAAGTTTAAGACCAACCTGGGACATGTAGTGAGACCTCGTTACTCCCCAGAATGCAAACACTGGTGTATGTGTGGTGGTGCCCACAGTCCCGGCTACACAGGATGCAGTACCCTTCATCCCGGGGTGTTCCTTTGTATTACCACTGCTGACAGAAAGTGCAAGTCCAGGCCAGGCACTGTGGCTCATGGCCGTCACCCTTGTGCCCTGGGAGGCCGAGGCGGGAGGATGCTTTATGCCAGGGGTCGGAGACCAATCCATGTGATTTGGCCAGACCTCGTCTCGGCGAGAGGTCCCCAAAATCGAGTGGATGGAGATTCTAGCAACAAAAAAGATGTCTCCCATGACATCATGATGGATGTCCAGGACTCTCCAGGGAAAGGTCCTTGTGGGCAGGGGATGATGGAGTGACTGGGAGAAGAAGGGACCCTCCTGCCACCTGAAGTTGTAGACCAGGTGACTGGAACCTAAGCTGGGCGTGGAGTTGCCAGACTGCCTTCTTCGCTCTGTGCCTGACGGCCACCCTAGCTCAGGGTCATCTGTTCTGTGAGCTCATGCACGTCTTTGCTGTGGGGCACAAGTGTAGAGGATAGAAGGTGGCCTTCTGGGGCACATGACCAAAGGCATGGGACAGACATTCCCTTTGGACATCTTTGAAACCTCCCATGAAAAACAGGCTGGAAAGATCCTTTTCCTCTCCTAGCCCAGAGGGTTACTACTCTGGGTGGCAGGGATCGTGGTGTAGATTATTATTATTTGGATTTGAAATCCCACTCTGTCACGCAGGCCAGAGTGCATGGGCATGCTAATGGCCACCGTGAACTCCACCTGCTGGGCTCAGGCAATCCTCCCACCTCGGTCTCCTAAGTGGCTGAAACCACACGCTTGCGCTACCACACTCGGCTACTATTTGGATTTATTTTTGATAGCTTAGACGAGGTCTCTCCCCATGTCCTGGGCAGGTGGACCCATTCACTCGCCTGGGTTTCTGAAGGGCCGAGATGCCAGGCTGAGCCCCTGAACCCGGCCTGTGGTTGTGGTGGTTGTTGGTATTAATACTCTGAGTTGGAGTCCCGCTCTGTCAGGCAGGACAGAGCCCAGGGGCCCTCCATTAGCCACCATGGCCTCCACTGGCTGCTCTCCTGCTGACCTCCCACCACCGCCTACCAAGTTACTGAAGCGACAGGGGAGCACCAGAATGCTCGGTTCATATTTTTGGTTTCTTGTAGAGACAAAGTCTCACCAAGGTTCCCGGGCTGGTCTTGAACCCGGGGGCTCAGGCTATCCTCTTTCCTTGGCCTCAAAGTTCACTGGGATGACAGGTGTGAGCTCCTGTTCTCATCCTCCACACCCCTCTCAGAGCCCCAACGTGAGGCCTGCTCCCTTCTGATGAACCGGGACCTGGAATAAGGTGACCAGATTTGTGTGCTGAGCCCTCCCCATGGGAGTGCCTGGTGTAGGGGTGTGTCTTCACCAGGGCACCCACCCCACCTTCTGCCTCATTCTCCAGGATGGACCCACTACCTCCTCCCAGGGGTGTGACACTCAAACCTTTGGGAGGCTACCTCCTCCCAGGGGCATGACTCTCAAACCTTTGGGGGTGGCTGGGATGGCCAGGTGACTCATGCAGGTCTCCTCAGCACTCAGGGAGGCCGAGACAGGAAGATGACCAGAGCCCGTGACCTCAAGACCAGGCTGGATACCATAGCAAGCCCCCACCTCGACCCCAAGCCAAACCCAGTAAACGTTGGGTGATGTCAGGCCTCAGTGGGAGGATTGCCTCTGGCCCAGAGTTCAAGACCAGGCAGAAAGACCAGGATGTCAACAAAATGGAAATCCTGGGATTGCAGCAGTTTGGGGGATCCAGGCTGAGGTGATGGCCCGAGTTGGGCATTTTGAGAGAAACCTGGTCAACCTAGTGAGGAAAGAAAATAAATAAATAAATTAATTAATTAATTAACAATAAAAAAACAAAGTAATCCATTCTGTAAAGCTTCTGCTCACAGTCCTTCATCCCCCGCCCTCCTATGTGAGGATCCCCCAAGCTCTGCACCTTCCAGTACCAACCCCTCAATGGCTTCCCTGCTTTGGTGCAGGAGTTCCTGAGGCTACCTGGCCAGTTTCCTGCTGACTCTCCTCTCCGAGGGGAGAAATGTGCCCCAGACAGGCTGACCCTCCATCTCCGCAACCAGGACCTTCCGCCAAGAAAGGCCAGGGACACATCCCTCACCCAGGGACATTTCTTAACCCCCAATTCCATTTTTCTGGCTCTAAAGCCAGTTGCCCTGTGAACATACCATGGGCATTTGAGAATCTGTATACGATTCTGATGTTTTTGGAGACAGGGTCTGGCTCTGTGGCCCAGGCTGAGGCCCAGGGATACGATCATTGATCACCACCAGCCTCGAAATCACGGACACTGGCAATCCTACCACCTCAGCTTTTAGAGTGGCTGTGAAGACATGCACCTTGATCCAAGACCCCCTGTTTTGATGGGTGCATAGAGGGGTTCTCCCTGCGTGGCCCAGGCTGGTCTTGGGCTCCTGAGCTGCTGTCATACTTCTGCCTTCATCTCCCAGAGCCTGGGAATTCCAGGCATGGGCCATCGCACAAGACCTTCTGTTTCATTTTTGATGAAGATTCGAGGCTGGGTCCAGGGTCTCAGCCTCATCTTCCCAGTGTTTTGGGAGGCCGAGTCCAGTGGACAAAATGAGCCTGCATACTGAGACCTGTCCAGGCACCTGGGTGAGACCGTCTATACCCTTCATCCCAAATGAGCCAGGCATGGTGGCCTGCGCCTGTCTTTCAGGCTCCTCAGAAGTCCATGGAAAGGCTCGCAGAAGCCCGGTGGGCCGAGGGTGTGATGGCCAAGAGGGAGCCACTGCCCTCCAGGCTGGGTGACAGAGTGAGACTCCAACTCAAATAAAAAAGTAGAAAAGGAAATAAAAGAAGAGCATCCATTTGTGTATGGAATTGGATTATCATGAACAGACAGACATCATATGGGAAGGAGGCCCGTGTCTGGGCCTAGAGTTTCTGCAAGATGGTGGATTGGCAAACAATCAGGCTGTGGCTTTGCAAGGCCATGGCAGGGGACCCCTGGTGTGCCTGAGTTTGAGACCAACCTGGGTCACGTAGTGAGACCTCGTCACTCCCCAGAACGCAAATACTCAAGTTGCACGTGGTATCACCCATGATCCCAGCAGCACGGGATGCAGTGGCCTCCAACCCGAGGCATACTTTGCATCGTCCCTGCTGACAAGACTTGTAAGTCCAGGCTGGGCACCGTGGCTCATGGCCGTCAGACCTGAGCCCTGGGAGGCTGAGGCTGGAGGCTGCCTAAAACCAGGGTTTGGAGACCAGCCCTGATGACATAACCAGACGTCATCTCAGGGACAGTTCCCCAAAATGAGTCAGATGTGGTCCCAGCTGATGGGGGGCTGAGGCGGGAGGACCGCCTGAGCCCTGCTGGTCAAGATCCTGGGAGCCACAATCATGCCGCAATGCCCAAGGCTGGCAGAAGAGGACTCCAGTGACAAAAAACACACCTCTGACAGGCCAAAAGAGGACTCCGGTGACAAAAAACACACCTCCGACGTGCACACGATGGGACTCCATGGCTCCCCAGTGAAAGATCCACATTGGCAGGGAACAATGGAATGATGTGGAGAGGAAAGAGCCCTCCCTACCTCCGAAGGTGGTAGGCAGGGTGACCAGAACCTGGAATGGCCGTGGCTTTGCTGGACTGCTTTGATTGCTCTGTGCCCGACGGTCGTTCTAGCTTGGGGCTGTCTGTTTCTTGAGCTCACACACATCTTTGCTGTGGGTTGCAGGTGTGGAGGATGGAGACAGGCTTTCTGGTGGTACATGGCCAAATGTGCGGGACAGACGTGCCCAGTGGGCACCTTTAAAACCTCCTGCAAATGACAAGCTGAAAAGTGCCTTTTCCTCTCCCATCCCTGAAGGTGAGTCCTTGCGCTGGTTGGCAGGAGTGGTGGTGGTGGTGATTATTATTATTTGGAGTCAGAATCCTGCTCTGTGGCCAGGGCAGAGCACAAGAGTTCACTCACGGCCACCGCAGACTCTACCTGCCATCTCAGGCGATCCTCCCAATCGGCCCCCCAAGTGACTGAAACCACCGGCATGCGCAGGCACACCCAACTAATCTTTGGATTTATTTTTGATGGCCAACACAAGGTCTCACACCATGTCCTGGGCTGTTATCAAACAGGCAGTCTCAGGCTGTCCACTCGCCTGAGCCTCTGAGGGCTGGGATTCCAGGCTAATCCCTTGAGCCCAGCCTGTGGTTGTGTTGGTAGTGGTGGTTGGTATTAATATTCTGAGTTGGAGTCCTACTCTGTTGGCCAGGACTTAGTGCAGGGGCCAACTTCGGCCACCGCATCCTCTACCAGCTGGCCTCCGGCATTCTTCCCACCACAGCATACCAAGTGACTGGAATGACAGGTGAGCACCAGAACGCCCGGCTCATATTTTTGGCTTCTTGTAGAGATGATGTCTCTCCAAGGTGCTGGGGCTGTTCTTGAACCCAGGGGCTCAGGCCAACCTCTTGCCTCCGCCTCCCAGGCACCAATATGACAGGTGTGAGCCCTTATCTGGCTTCCACACCCCTCTTGGGCCCCACCACTAAGCCCACTACTTCCTGTTGGGAGTCAGCCTTGGAGGTCCACCTGATTGACAGGGTCCTGGTGGGTCAAAGACTCCAGGCCACAGGGCGAGCCTGGGAAGCTGAGGCACTTCTGTCTTCCACCTTTGCTGTTTGGTACCGCTGAAGAATTCTGTGCAATCATGGAAGAAGAAAATGGCATGTTTATGTGAAGTACTCACAGCTAACCTGGATATATCATGGTTCACTTTTCCATTTCCCACTAGGCCGTTTGGCGTTTTCTAACATATGCAAGGGTTAAACTCTGAAGCACATTAAGAATGCTTTCTTTCACTTGGTTATAAGTCACTAGATATTGCTCGAGTAAAAAATGATATAAATATATTCACTTTTTATTTGATTTAGAATTATGTAGTTTAGTGTTTAGACATAAGGTTTTTTTGTTTGTTTGTTTGTTTGTTTTTTTTTTCAACACAACCAGGCCTTTATTATGGTCAATGTTCAGAAATCTGTGACTCCAATCAGAGCTTTATTCTTATTGTTCTAGATTTCGTTCCACTAAAACACTTTGAGAACTGATCATTATGTATATTATGTCACTATGAAGTTTACAGCATTAACCTTTTAAGTTAAACATTGAAAGTCTTGATCTTTCCATGGTGAAATGCCTCAACTAGATACATCAACATGATTTATTACCATATAATCCTAACACTTTTTATTATATTTCAATGAAAAATTTCAAAGTTTATTTACCCTATAAGCCCAAACCCAAAAAAGACATAAGGTTTTTAGAAACACAAGTTTATAGTAAGTTTATTATGAATTCATTATAAGTTCTAACACTTATCTACGAGTGATGTAGGTGATTTATAACACTGTTTTCACAGACTTAGGTTAAAGATTAATCGTTAAGGTTTTTACTTAATTCTGTAGTTAGGATTTTTAATAATTGTTTATAGAGTGGGTTTTCACTGAATTTATAATATGTTAATTAGATTCTTTTATGACAAATTAACATACAGAAAGCAACTAAATACAGAAAGCAAACTTGGGGGTCTGGGAAACATCACTAAAAGCTTCTTTTGAGTTTTCTTTAGAAATAAACACTGCAGGATAAGAGAAAAGTAACGAAGACACCTGGACAAGAGGGGCTGGAACCCTGAAAGTGGCCCCCAACGTGGGAGCTTGAAGGTAATCTTTTCTCTTTCTTTTTGGGATGGATAGGAACTCACCTGGGGCGCCGTGGGTCTCCCTGTAGAGATAAGCAGGGAAAGGATAGGTGAGAAAGGCTAAGGCCATGATAAAATCATGGGCCACAGAGAGTCTAAAAAAAGAAAACTGTTCATCAATATTCTAATAGATACATTATCAAAAAGAGGGATTAAAGTTTCCTCTACACTATTTTCTCATTTTCTCCATTTTGTACAAGCACAGTGCCCATGGTTCCCTGAAGAACGCACCATTAATTTAACAACATGGACAAAGATTGGGGAGGAATTAAAGCTATATTATATGCTCCATAGTCCTGAGTCAGTGCCTGTAAATTCTTTTGCATTGTGGAATATAATTAGAGATGTCTTAAGTCCACAACAAGAGGTTAATAAAATGCCCATTAAAGTAAAAGTGGAACCAGGTGAAAGAACTCCCTTTTTAACCCCTATTCATTCCCAGGCAATGTTAGTCACTGCTCCTGTTGATGATGATCCTCCACCCCCTGAGGATAAGGAAAACTTAGAAGAAGAAGCAGCTAGGTATTATGAAGAAAAATATCAGATAATTTAAACTTGCCCCCCAGAGCCAAAAGACCTAGCAGCGCCAGAGGGGGAGGCATTGTGATTTGTGACCATCTTGATTTGAGAGAAAAAAATTGTTTTTCTATACTAATTCTTGTTATATAAAAGGGCTGTTTCCTCATATTGAAACGGCCACCATTCCTGTTAATAAGATAACTGTTCTTGATTTACTTGTTCAATTACAGCTATTAATAATTGTTAGAAACCAACAGGTTTTTATAGATCATATTAAATCTCATTCAGGACTCCCTGAACTTCTAAGTCAAGGTAATCAATTAACAAATGTGTTGACAAAATTAGCCATGTGCCTCTCCCTTGAAGATTTTTTTTTTAGTTGGAGTCTCACTTGGTCGCCCAGACTGGAGTGCAGTGACATCTCCTGGCCACAACAGCCTCGACCTGCTGGGCTGTGGTGATCCTTCCTCCTCAACCTTCCGAGTAGCCGGAATTACAGGCATGTGCTACCACGCCCAGCTGATTTTGTGATTTATTGTAGAGATGAGGTCTCAATGAAGATTCTTTAGTCAATTAAGCTCAGTAATCCCATAAAATTCACCACAAAACACTGCAGCTTTAAGATACCAGTTTCAGCCAGGCTTAGTGGCTCAGCCTGTAATCCCATGCCTTTGGGAGGCTGAGGTGAGTGGATTGCCTGAGCCCGCGGGTTCGAGACCCGCCTGGGCAGGGAAAACCTCATCTCTACAAAAAATAAAATCAGCCGGGCGTGGTAGCGCATGCCTGTAATTCCGGCTACTCGGAAGGCTGAGG
>NW_007249946.1:0-1339 GCF_000164805.1 Carlito syrichta | reverse complement strand
TGTGTCCTATTTGGCATTTCTCATTCCGCAAAAATTTCTTATAATCCTTAGGGTCAAGTTATAGTCAAAAGAGCCCATCAAACGCTAAAGAATCAAATAGTTAAACTGCAGGAAGGGGAGTTTAAGTATAGCTCTTCCCATCATATTGTAAATCATGCCATCAGAAAATTTAAGGCAACAATAGATTTGATGCAACTACAACTAGAAGCCAGCCACATTAAACCTTCCACTAGCCCATGGAAAACCCCTATATTTGTTATTAAGAATATATCAGGTAAATGAAAACTTTTACAAAATTTAAGGGCCGTTAATGCTACTATGAAAACTATGAGAACACTCAGCCTGGAAAAAGCCATCAGGTTCCAGAAGTTCCTGGCATTACTGTTTATGGCCTTGTTAGTTATTTGTTTGTTTTAGAATTCTCCTTTAAGAAATAAATTACAAGGGTTCAGAGCAAATTCTGTGTTTTCAAAAAATTTAAACAAATAAAGGTTTTCACCTCCTTTGTCCCCTCCTGTTCCTCCTACAACTCTGACTCCTGCTGTCCCTCTAACTCAAAGTCTCACTCAGCTGGTTTAACTACTACTGTTTCTTGTAATCTTCTCTGTCAGTTTCTTTTCCTTCTTATTCGCCACCTTTATCTGGGAAGGAAGGGCTGGTGTCTACGGCCATGGCGCCTAATGCTGACCTTCAATCTTTCTCTTGTACCTTTGGAGACGGGGCGGGTGCCAAAGGCCACGGCATCTGACCCCAGCCTTCAGTCTTTCTCTTGTACCTTTGGAGAAGGGGTGGGTGCCAAAGGCCACAGCATCTGACCCCAGCCTCCAGTCTTTCTCTTTTGTCTTTGGAGGA
The DNA here is from genome assembly GCF_000164805.1 of Carlito syrichta. Lineage (NCBI taxonomy): Eukaryota > Metazoa > Chordata > Mammalia > Primates > Tarsiidae > Carlito > Carlito syrichta. Next base: position 487 of record NW_007249946.1, on the reverse strand, counting down.
GGAGTGAGTGCCAAGGGCCATGGCACCTAACTCCAGCCTCTAGATTTCTCACCCACCCTTTTCCCCACTGCTTAATAACCTCCTAGTGGCAACCCTACTAGCTGCAACAAGTCACCACCCCTCATGTGTACTTGGAAAGCCCATTCAAGTTTCCACATGGCTTAATAGGTCTCTTCTCAAGGGGGTGGCTGGGACATAAGGAAGATAAAATTCTTATTTGTTGTTTTCTTATGATAAATTTATCTCAAGTTATATCTAAACTGAGACTATATCAACCTTCTTTCCAGACAAAAGTATAGGAATCATATAAATTAATACTGTTAAATAACCATAGACTACTAAGACAAATAAAATGGGTCTTTCAAAAACCAGATAAAAATTCAATAATGTTTCTAAGTCGCCTCTCTGAGACATTGCATTAGTTTACTAATATCAATTTAATTATCTGGAAGATAAGCTCTTTAGCTCTGTATTTGTTCTCCCAGTC
>NW_007249945.1:4232-6307 GCF_000164805.1 Carlito syrichta | reverse complement strand
AAACATACGTGTGCAGGTATCTTTTTTATAGAGTGATTTGTGTTCTTCAGGGTATATTCCCAGTAGGGGCATTGCAGGGTTATATGGAAGGTCAATTTTTAGAGCTTTTAGGAATCGCCACACTGCTTTCCACAGAAGTTGCACTAGCAGTGTTAAGATTTTACCTAGACAGACCATCAGATAGACATAATCTTATGTAGACATAATGACTATTCATAATGTATTTATTGATCAGTTATTACTATGTTAACATTCAGCTAGGCTCTTTTATATGTGCTTTTTGTCACATTTAATCCTTTGCATTATCATATGAGTTACATGATACTATTATCTCCATGTGTAAGTGTGTAAACTGAAGCAAAGAGTGATCATGTGCTTTAATATCAGGTAGCTAGTAAATAGTATAGCTGCAGAATTTGTTTAGGTGCATTTTTAAACTCGATGAAATATTGTCTAACAATTTGAAGAAAAAATTTAAATCTCTAACTTTTCTACTATAGTCATAACTGCATAATTGAAAAATATAAAAATATTAACTAGTTTTAGTAAGTAAAAGATTCGGAGTAATCAGTGCTAGGAAACCCTTTGAATACATGTAGCCCTACTAAATAATTTAACAGATAATCATTGAAAATTTAAAAACATAGTATTTTTTCTAGTGTCTTTTACATGGATCAAAGTGGTCTCTTTTAAGCCAGGTGATGTGCTAGTCTAGTAACAAAGTAACAGGTGTCAACTGGAAAATTTCTATTGTCCATCACAATTTTGAGGAAATGAAATTTATAAATAACATTCTGTTCTACTTTGGGGAAATCTAATATGGTTGTACATACTTGCAAAGTTTGGAATGGTGATGCTTAATATGAATAATGAAATCTAGATAACAAAAGTACAAAGCCAACTCAAATCTTCAAAAATCGATTTATGCCTTAAAATATGATAGTATTTATCACATATAATTGCTATAGTAAAATATTTCAAATATAAGGTATAGAGAAAAAATATTATACTCATGTATAAAAATTATACATACTCACGTATACTCAAATCAAGCTATATCAAACCTTAGCATGCTGACATATTAACTTTAGAGCCCTTTTTTAGTGAAATAAAACAATATAGCTTCATTGCAGTACCCAGTGAAACCCATCTGCTCTATCTACCTTCCATGGAATTAGTTTAAACAAAATTAGAATTATTGGATTTCTGACTGATAGAAAGAATTCTGTAAAATGATCTGGACCTCTTGTTAATACTGGTTAGAGTTTTAACAGTTAAATCCATTACTTTAAATTCTATCATGCTATTAAGATTTTCAATTTGTTGCACAGTAAGTTCTGAAAAGTAATATTTTTTTATTCAAAATTGGATATTCCATCTAGGTTTTTAAAGTAATTGGTTTAGAGTTTTATTTAATAACTTTAATGTTGCTTTGTGATAGATGTTCAGAGAAACGAATTCTCTTAAAGTGAAAACATCAATGCATCTGCCAGTCAAATCAAGAAATGTAATATTATCTGGAAACTAAAGTTATGTTATTTTCTTACCACATGCTCTCTCTCCCTTTCCCCCAAACCTGACCTGACTTCCAATTCTACAAATTAAATGGAATTATTTTTAAGCAATAATAAGAGAATCATGGTGTATATGTTGTTTGGTGACAGGCTTCCTTTAGTAAACTATGTGTTTGAAATGTATCTGTACTGCTGCAGGTAGACAAGCTTGGAAGAGAAAATATTTTCACAGATACACATTATCTTTCAAAGCGATGGATTTAGTAATTGTTAAAATGAGGTTTCTTGGATCTTAGTTTCTTAGCAATCAAGAGAGCAATTTTTCTTCCCCTGAGGGTGAGTGGGGAAAGTGCTGGGAGAAAATCAATGGCAGGGACTGAGATCTGCAGTCTGGAAAGGGGCCCCAGAAGGTCCCTCTCCTTGACCATGTTTCCTTGATTATCCTTAAGATGACAATACAATGAAATAAAGGTGGTTGGGTATAGAATCCTTCATTTTATTTATCAATAAAAGATTTCAGGATATGGGATGGCTGAATTGAACATGCATATGTTAAAATTC
>NW_007249945.1:2243-4212 GCF_000164805.1 Carlito syrichta | reverse complement strand
CATGTATACTCAAATCAAGCTATATCAAACCTTAACATGCTGACGTATTAACTTTAGAGTCCTTTTTTAGTGAAATAAAACAATATAGGTTCATTGAAGTACCCAGTGAAACCCATCTGCTCTATCTACCTTCCATGGAATTAGTTTAAACAAAATTAGAATTATTGGATTTCTGACTGACAGAAAGAATTCTGTAAAATGATCTGGACCTCTTGTTAATACTGGTTAGAGTTTTAACAGTTAAATCCATTACTTTAAATTCTATCGTGCTATTAAGATTTTCAATTTGTTGCACAGTAAGTTCTGAAAAGTAATATTTTTTTATTCAAAATTGGATATTCCATCTAGGTTTTTAAGAGTCTCATGCTCTACCGACTGAGCTAGCCGGGCGTCTCCCATCTAGGTTTTTAAAGTAATTGGTTTAGAGTTTTATTTAATAACTTTAATGTTGCTTTGTGATAGATGTTCAGAGAAACGAATTCTCTTAAAGTGAAAACATCAATGCATCTGCCTGTCAAATCAAGAAACATAATATTATCTGGAAACTAAAGTTATGTTATTTTCTTACCACATGCTCTCTCTCCCTTTCCCCCAAACCTGACCTGACTTCCAATTCTACAAATTCAGTGGAATTATTTTTAAGCAATAATAAGAGAATCATAGTGTATATGTTGTTTCGTGACAGGCTTCCTTTAGTAAACATTATGTGTTTGAAATGTATCTGTACTGCTGCAGGTAGACAAGCTTGGAAGAGAAAATATTTTCACAGATACACATTATCTTTCAAAGCGATGGATTTAGTAATTGTTAAAATGAGGTTTCTTGGATCTTAGTTTCTTAGCAATCAAGAGAGCAATTTTTCTTCCCCTGAGGGTGAGTGGGGAAAGTGCTGGGAGAAAATCAATGGCAGGGACTGAGATCTGCAGTCTGGAAAGGGGCCCCAGGAGGTCCCTCTCCTTGACCATGTTTCCTTGATTATCCTTAAGATGACAATACAATGAAATGAAGGTGGTTGGGTATAGAATCCTTCATTTTATTTATCAAAAAGATTTCAGGATATGGGATGGCTGAATTGAACATGCATATGTTAAAATTCCTGCATGTTTGTGCAATTTAACCTGGAAACTAAATGTATGTGAAAATACATTGGGACTGCAAAGTGATATACAAATAGCAGTAAGATTATTGCTATTAATTTTAATTAGGTTGTTTGGGGACCTTCTTTTTTTTCAGTCTGTAATTTAAAGACTTAAATATTTATAAATGTTGATTAGACCACATCAGTTTCTTTATCTGTAAAATGAGCATCATCATCATAATACCTACTTTATTTTGTATTTATTTAGGATCAAAAAGAAATAATGTGGGAAAAGGTGTATTATAAACTGTAAGATAAGAATCAGATGCTAATGATAATAATAATAGTTATTAAGTCAACCACTCTTCTGACCTTTGTATTTCTGGAAGCCTTTAAAACAAGTCCTCCATATCTTAATCAATTTGCACTGAGAAGTTTCAGGGATGTTTCAGAAAGATAAAAAGAGAGTTCCTGCCAGGTGGTCAATAGTGATTCCTTATGTTGGTGTTTGGTGGATTGTCAGGGACTAAATAGTTAAAGCATGAAACTGTCTACCTAGAAAAGCAGAGTCCAGATAAGAATAGTATGTGTCTTTCAAAGTACAGAAAGTGTTGGTCAAGGACAAAACTAATATGAAATGTTGGCAGAATAGTCTGAGTCTGGGTACAGACACTTCTTGATAGAGGGGAAGTTTAATGTTGAAGATTGGGGAAGTTTGAATGCCTGATTGTATTGTGGTTGTATATAAACTTTGGAATAAAGAGAAACAGGGTCACTCGGGGACTAGCCCCGGTGCCCTCCCTTTGCAGCTAAAGGAGTCTTGTATTCCTTTTAGTCTCCACTCCCTCTTTCAGGTACCCTGATAACTCCGGATGGTCCGGACAGGTGGCG
>NW_007249945.1:0-2223 GCF_000164805.1 Carlito syrichta | reverse complement strand
CATGATGAAAGGACAATTATAAAATTATATTATCAATTATATCTGTCTTTTCAAGGGGATCAGATTCACTCTGGCCATGGGATGGACCTGAGGATGCTAAAGAATGTTTCTCTAAAATTCTTTATGCTTCAGTAATACTAAGTTCCTTTTTAAAAACACATAAATACCTTTATTAATAATCATGTACTTTTATTTTATTAATAATAATGCAACTGAGCAAATGCTGATCCTGGGAATCATATTAACAGACCTTGAACTTTTAAAAACTCAAAATGGCATGCAAGGCACCCGAAACCAAGAAATTTGAGGGAAATCTAAGGCAAGAAACAGGTCTTTGACTGTTTTGTTTTGCATTCCTTTTGTTGGGAAGAGCAGGAGTGGTGCCTCTTGGCTTAAATTAAGCTGGCCCTGGCTTGTAATTGAGCTCACAGTACTCTTTTGGTTTGTTATCCCACTCAGTCTGATTCAGACTCTGGGGACTGCCCAGTGGCTGCAGGCAGGCTCTTTGGACAGAGCATTCTATTATGATTGGAGGAGGTAAGCTACATCTGAGGTCAGGTTTCTTACTTAGAGGACGTTAAACCCGGGGGAACTGAAGTAGTGTTTCTGAGCTGTGAGGGAATACAAGGCTGGAGATGTAGGGATGGCATTGGGCAAGAGCTGGGGTCAAACTAGGGAAAGGAGAAAGAAAGAAAGGCAAATAGAAATCACAAGGAACCTGTGTTTAGTTGTAATCGAACATGACTTTCCCTTTTCTAGGCAAAGGGGGGCACATGGTGTTAACATGCATTATCATGACTTATTTGATTGCCAGAATTCATTATACTTTCTGCTGTTACACACTGAATACTGAAAAAACCCATTCCCTTGACCAAGAAAGGTCTCTGCTCTCTAGTCTACACAGAATAACAGGAAGGTGGACAGCCATCAATACCGGAGTAGTGAGTGTCACAGTGAAGCCAGAGCTGCAGGACCTTTATATCAGAAGCAGCAGGAAGAGGAGGGAAGAAGCAGCAATGGAGGTATGAGTGCCTGCTTCAGGATAATGAGGCACTGAGAAGGGGCTGGGTGCAGAGGGTGCAACTGGGAGGGATCGTTCTCTGCGGGGTTGTCACGACTTGTAGTCAGCGATGTGGCTTCAAAAAATCTTCTGTTAAGTACTGAGAACAGCAATACCAGACTAGGGAGAAGCCATTTTCATCATTAAAAGAATCCTGCTTGCAAGTGAAAATACATGTTGCCTAAGCTAATTGATGAACTCCACAGTTGTTTATGGAGCACGCGCTATGGGCCAGGTGATGCGTTAAGGTCCTAGGGTTACAGAGATAAACAAGACACATATAACAATCTAGTGAGAGAAATACCCAATCTAACAGCTATTGGGTGATGCAATGGAGTTTCAATTAGTCAATTGAGTATTTATTAAACATATTTGTTTAGAACATTGAGTTGGATGCTGGAGATGTTGTCTGTCCATACTTTGCAAGCTGATTTCAATGGAATGCGTATGGCCTTTGGTAAGTCATTGTCCCAGACAGCATTTGCTTTCTATCCAGTCCACTTCCCCCTTTAGGACTCTCTTTCTCATTTATTTTATTTTATTTCTATTGATACATAATATTTGTACATTTTTATGGGATGCGTATGGAATTTTGTAACATGACCAGATTATCTGATAATTAAGTCAAGGTATTTTAGGGCGCCCATCACCTCAAGTATTTATCATTTCTATGTGTTGGGAACATTTTAAGCCCTTTCTTCTGGTTATTTTAAAATATACAATATGTAGTTGCTAACTATAGTCACCCTATGCACTTTCAAGCACTGGAACTTATTACTTCTATCCCACTGTATGTTTGTACCCATTAACCAACTTCTCTTTGTCCCCCCACCACCCACATGCCCTTCCCAGCTGCTATCATTTTATTCTCTGCTTCTGTGAGATCAATTTTTTAGCCCTCAAACATGAGTGTGAATATTCAGTATTTGTCTTTTTCGTGCCTGGTTTATTTCACTTAACATAATGACTTCCAGTTCCATTCATGTCCTTGCAAATGAAATGATTTCATTTTTTAAGGCTCAGCAGTATCCCATGGTGCATATCTACCTCATTTCCTTTATCCACACATCTGTGAATGGATACCTTGGTTAATTCCGTATCTTTGCTGTTGTGAATAGTGCTGCCATAAACATGAAGTGCAGGTATCTCTTTAACATACCATT
>NW_007249944.1:5645-7878 GCF_000164805.1 Carlito syrichta | reverse complement strand
GAATCTAACGGATTTGGAGTGCCCAACACAATTTACAACTATTAACAGGACCAGAATGTTGCTGGAGTCCAGATATAACCGATTCATAATATCCGAATGCTAAATTGCACTGAAACATTTGGGGAGCTCGAAGATCTGTTTCTTGTTTGTCCCATAGCAGACAACCTGGGAATTTTTTGGATTGAGGACACGTACAACAATGATTGTTTATTCGTACGTAGTTGGAGGCCATGTGGTGTCCTCTATGTGAAGACTCTCTTTCCCTGGATCCTGACTCGAAACCCTGATTCTTTTTTAGCCCTTAGTAGGAAGTCATGTAGATTTTTTATAGAGAAATCGTGGAAAACAGATTTCTTCTCTTTTATTAGCAAGAGGCCATGTAGTTTCCTGTATATGAGGATTGCTATTACCCACATTCATGCCTAAAATCCCTGGCTCATCTTTAGCCGTCAGTAAGATGCCCTGCAGATTTTCAGGATTGAGGACTTGTATAACCCGGATTCCTTATTTTTAGCAACAGCCGTGCAGTTACTTGCATATGAGTACTCCTGTTCACAGAAACATGCGCCAAAAGCTTGATAAGTGTTTAGATCTTAAGAAGATGACGTATGCTTTTTGGAGATTGAGAAAACATGTCACCCACATTCCTTATTCTTTCTTAGGAAAAGCCAGTGCATTTTCCTGTATATAGGATTTCATTTCCCTAGTTTATGCTTCAAAAACCCAAATTCGTGTTTAGCCCTTACCAAGAAAACCTGTAGTTTTATTGGGATGGAGGAAACGTTTAAACCAGATTCCTTTTCTCCTTTAGCAATAGACAGTGTAGTTTCCTGTATATGAGGGCTCCAATTATCCAGATTCCTATTCCCAAACCTTAATGGTGGTTATCTCTTAGCAAGACGATCTGTAGGTTTTTGGGATGGGGGCCTCGTGTAATCAAGATTCCTTACTCTTCCCTAGCAAGAGGTCGTGTAGTGTTTGTATATGAGGACTCCCATTACTGAAATTCCTGCTTCATTCTCAGCAACATGCCAAGATATTTCCTGGTGACCTAGAATTCCAATTGCTTGGATATCAAGAGAAAGACTCCCATAAAGTTCTTGAGGAATTGGAACCCAAGATTTCTGGCCCCTTTTAAAAGACACACTAAAAATATGGCGATATAGAAGCCGAGATGGCTGATTAAAACTTATCAAGATACCTTGTAGATTTAGGCGATTGAGAACTCTAAGACTAGATTCCCTTTCCGTTTTCAGCAAGATGCCCTGTTTTTCCTGTCCAGGTGGATTCCAAAACTCTGTATACAAAAATGCAGATGACCAGATATTTCCTAATATGTAGATTCCATGAATCCTGGTTACTTTTTAATAATTGAAACTAAATATTTGGCAACTGCAAAACCCTCGGCCCCTCTCCATATAAAGTACTACGGAAATTTAAAGATTACCTAGTTCATGTTAAGACCAAAGTTACATACAAATTCGGCAAAATGATACTTTTTTTCTGGCAATCTGACCTTAATTTTCCCGAACAACCTGAGGCCTTGTACTACCAGATACACGATTACAATTCTCAAGACGACCAGAATGTTACTGGAGTCCTGAAATGACTGATTCATAATACCCACAAGACAAATATCTCTGAAAAATGAGACCAGCTCGAAGCCTTGATTCTTGTTTATACCGCAGCAAGACACCCTGAGAATTTTTCGGAATGTGTACTAGTGTATCACAGATTCCTTATTCTTTCTTAGCGAGGGTCAGTGTAATGTCCTGTATATGAGGACTCCCTTTTCCAGAATCCTATTTGGAAACCCTGTTTCCTGCTTTGCCATAAGCAAGATGTCATGTAGATATTGGGATGGAGGAACCGTGTAAACAGGTTTCTTTTTTCCCCTTAGTTAGTGATCGTGTAGATACTGAAAATGACGACTGCTATTAACTATGTTTCAGCTTCTAAACCCTGATTCTTGTTTAGCCCAAAGCAGATGGCCTGTTGATTTTTAGGACTGAGGACTGCTATAACCCCGATTTTTTTTCTTCCTTGGCAAGGGGCTGTGTATTTTCCTGTATATTACGACTCTCATTAGATACATCCTGCTTCGAAACACGGATTCTTTTTAAAACTTTCCAAGATGCTCTGTAAAGTTTTGGGATTGAGGAATCCTGTAACCCAGAATCCTTATTCTTTATTAGCAAAAGGTCATGTAGTTGCCTGTAATAAGACTCCATTT
>NW_007249944.1:0-5625 GCF_000164805.1 Carlito syrichta | reverse complement strand
ACTCCTGTAACTCAGATTCCTTTATTCTTTCTTAGCAAAAGGTCATGTAGTTCCCTGCAAATAAGGACTCCGTTTTCCAGATTCATGCTCGAAACCACCATGATGGGTGTTTAGCCCATAGCAAGATGACCTTAAACTTTTTTGGGATTGAGGACCCGAGTAAAGCAGATTCCTTATTCTTACTTAGCAATAGGCAGTGAAGTTTCCTATATGTGAGGACTCCCATTGTCCAGATTCCTACTTCAAAACCTGATTCTTGGTTACGTTTTAGGAACATGGCCTGTAGTTTTTGGGATTGAGAACTCATATAAGGAAGATTCCTTATACTTCCTTAGCAATATGACGTGTACTTTCCTGTATATGACGACCTCCATTACACTGTTTCCTGCTTCAATCTGCAGGATGCCGAGACAGTTCCTGGTCATCAAGAATTCCAGTTTTTTGGATATGACGAGAAAGACGTCCATAATATTCTTTGGGAACTGGAATTCAAGATTCCTGGTTCCCCTTCACAAGACCTCCCCAAAATGTGGAATATTCCAAACAAAAAGCCCAAATTCCCACCTGCCCACCCATAAGAATTTTCTGAAATTTGAGGTCTCCTGAATCAAGAAATTTTCTATCAATATACCTTTTTATTCTGGAGAAAATAATTATGGTCGTATATGGTCCCAAGAAACAAAAGGATTTCTAGGGTCAAATCTTTGATTACAACTAATAAGAGGACCAGAAAGATCCTGAGGATCTGTAATGACAGATTTAGCGTTTCCATGGAGCAAGTAACTCTGAATATGTAGGGACCCAGAAGCCCAGATTGCTGATTAAACATTATCAAGAGGTCTTGTGGATTTTGGAAAATGAGAACTCCTAGAACCGGATTTCCTTATAATTCTCAGTAAGAGTCCCTGATTTTTCCTGTCTATTTGGATTCCAAATTCAGTATATCAAAAGACAGTTGGCCTGAAGTTTCCTAGGTTCGTGGATTCTATGATTCCTGGTTACCATTAAAAGTACATAGTAAACATTTGGCAAGTGCAAAAGCCTTGTCCTGTCTCAAATTAAAAAGAGACACGGAAGGGAAAGGAATACAGGGTTCACTTTAAGACCAGAGTTACATCCAAATATGGCAAGAAGATATTTTTTGTCCTGGAATCTGGCTTTAGTTGTTCTGAGGAAGCTAACGGATTTGGAGTGTCCAAAACCATTTACAAATTTTAAAAGGACCAGAATGTTGCTGGAGTCCTGAAATGACTGATTCATAATATCCGAATGCTAAATTGCTCTGAAACATTTGGGGAGCTCGAAGATCTGTTTCTTGTTCGTTCCATAGAAAACAATCTGGGAATTTTTTGGATTGAGGGCGCGTAAAGCAGTGATTCTCTTTTCGTACTTAGTTGGAGGCTATGTAGTGTCCTGTATGTGAGGACTCTCTTTCCCTTGATTCCTGTTTCGGAACCCTGAATCTTGTTTAGCCCTTAGTAAGAAGTCATATAGATTTTTTGATAGAGGAACCGTGGAAAACAGATTTCTTCTCTTTATTAGCAAGATGCCATGAAGTTTCCTGTATATGAGGATTGCTATTGCCCACATTCATTACTCGAATCCCTGATTCTTCATTAGCCATCAGCAAGATGAACTGTAGATTTTCAGGACTGAGGACTCGTATAGCCCAGATTCCTTATTTTTACCAACAGTCGTGCAGTTTCCTGTATATGAGTACTCCTGTTCACAGATACATGCGTCGAAAGCTTCATTCTTGTTTAGATCTTAGGAAGATGCTGTATATTTTTTGGAGACTGAGAAACATGTCACCCACATTCCTAATTCTTTCTCAGACAAATGCATTTGTCCGTATATGAGGATTTCATTTCCCTAGTTTATGCTTCAAAAACCCAAATTCGTGTTTATCCCTTAGCAAGAAACCCTGAAGTTTTTATTGGGATGGAGGACAGGAGTAAACCAGAATCCTTATTCTCCTTTATCAATAGACAGTGCAGTTTGCTGTTTATGAGGACTCCCATTATCCAGGTTCCTACTCACAAAACCTGAATGGTGGTTATCTCTTAGGAAGATGGTCTGTAGGTTTTTGTGATGGAGGCCTCGTGTAACCAAGATTCCTTATTCTTCCGTAGCAACAGGTCCTATAGTGTTCTGTATATGAGGACTCCCAATACAGAAATTCCTGCTTCATTCTCAGCAAGACGCCAAGATATTTCCTGGTGACCTAGAATTCCAATTGCTTGGATATCAAGAGAAAGACTCCCATAAAATTCTTGAGGAATTGGAACCCAAGATTATTAGTCCCTTTTCAAAAGACACACTAATAATGTGGCGACATAGAAGCCCAGATTGCTGATTAAACCTTATGAAGAGACTTTGTAGATTTAGGCGATTGAGAACTCCAAGAACTGGATTCCTTTTCCGTTCTCAGCAAGATGCCCTGAATATCCCTGTCCATGTGGATTCCAAAACTGTGTGTACAGAAATGCAGATGCCCAGGTGTTTCCTAGGGATGTGGAATCCATGGATCCTGGTTATATTTTAATAATTAGTACTAAATATTTAGAACTGCAAAACCCTCGGGCCCTCTCCAAATAAAGTACAAATGGAAATTTAAGGATTACCAAGTTCATGTTAAGACCAAAGTTACATCCAAATATGGCAAGATGATATTTTTTCCGGGAATCTCTCCTTAATTGTCCCGAGGAACCTATGGGACATGTACTACCAGATACCCAATTACAACTCTCAAGAGGACCAGAATGTTACTGGATTCCTGAAATGACTGATTCATAATACCCACCAGCCAAATATCTCTGAAACATGACACGAGCTCGAAGTCTTGATTCTTGTTTATACCGCAGCAAGACACCCTGAGAATTTTTCGGATTGTGGACTAGTGTATCACAGATTTCTTATTCTTCTTTCCCGAGGGGCCATGTAATGTTCTGTATATGAGGACTCCCGTTCCCCAGACTCCTGTTTGGAAACCCTGATTCTTGTTTTGCCATTACCAATATATCATGTAGATATTGTGTTGGAGGAAACGTGCAAAAAAGGTTTCTTAATTCTCCTTAGCTAGAGATCATGTAGATTCTGCATATGAGGACTGGTATTACCTATGTTCCAGCTTCTAAACCCTGGTTCTTGTTTAACCCACAGCATATGGCCTATTGATTTTAAGGACTGAGGACTGCTATAACCCCAATTCCTATTCTTCCTTGCAAAGGGGTTGTTTACTTTCCTGTATATTAGGATTCTCATAAGATACATCCTGATTCGAAACTCTGATTCATTTTAGGATATTCCAAGATGCTCTGTAGATTTCTGAGATTGAGGACTAGTGTAACCCAGATTCCTTATTCTTTCTTAGCAAAAGGTCATGCAGTTGTCTGTAAATAAGGACTCCATTTTCCAGATTCAAGCTAGAAAACACCATGATTCATGTTTAGCCCATAGCAAGATGACCTTAAGCTTTTTTGGGATTGAGGACGCGAGTAACGCAGATTCCTTATTCTTACTTAGCAATAGGCAGTGAAGTTTCCTTTATATGAGGACTCCCATTACGCAGATTCCTACTTAAAAACCTGATTCGTGGTTATGTGTTAGGAAGACTGCCTGTAGTTTTTGACATTGAGGACTCATATAAGGAAGATTCATTATACTTCCTTAGCAATATGACGTGTAGTTTCCTGTATATGACGACCTCCATTACCCAGCTTCCTGCTTCAATCTGCAGGATGCTGAGACAGTTCCTGGTGACAGAGAATTCCAGTTTTTTTTAATATCAAAGAAAAAGACGTCCATATTGATCTTTGGGAACTGGAATCCAAGATTCCTGATTCCCCTTCACAAGATCTCCCCAAAATGTGGAATATTCCAAACCCCAAACCCCAATTCCTACCTACGCACCCACAAGAATTTTCTGTACTTTGAAGTCATGTGAATTGAGTAATTTTGTACCAATAAACCTTTGTATTCTGGGGAAAATGATTATGGTCGTAGATGTTCCCAGGAGACAAAAGGATTTCTAGGTCCAAATCCTTGATTACAACTAACAAAAGGACCAGAAAGATCCTGATATCTGTAATGACAGATTTAGCGCACCCACGGAACAAGTAGCTGTGAAAATGTAGGGACCCAGAAACCCAGCTTGCTGATTAAACCTTATCAGAGGCTCTGTAGATTCCGGAAAATGAGAATTCCTACAACCGGATTTCCTTTTAATTATCAGTTAGATGCCCTGATTTTTCCTGTCGATTTGGATTCCAAATTCAGTATATCAAAAGACAGATGCCCAGACGTTTCCTATGTTCGTGGATTCCATGATTCCTGGTTACCATTAAAAGTATGTAGTAAACATTTGACAAGTGCAAAAGCCTTGTCCCGTCTCAAAATAAAAAGAGACACGGAAGGGGAAGTATTACAGGGTTCACCTTAAGACCAGAGCTAAATCCAAATATGGCAAGAAGATTCTTTTGTCCTGGAATTTGGCATTAGTTCTGAGTAACCTAACGGACTTGGAGTGCCCAATACCATTTACAACTTTTAAGAGGACCAGAATGTTGCTGGAGTCCTGAAATGACCGATGCATAATATCCGAATGCTAAATTGCTCTGAATCATTTGGGGAGCTTGAAGATCTGTTTCTTGTTTGTTCCATAGCAGAAAACCTGGGAATTTTTTGGCTTTAGGTTACGTACAACAATGATTCTTTATTCGTATTTAGTTGGAGGCCATGTAGTATCCTGTATGTGAGGACTCTCTTTCCTTTGATTACAGTTTCCAAACCCTGAGTCTTGTTTAGCCCTTAGTAAGAAGTCAAGTAGATTTTTTGATAGAGGAACCGTGGAAAACAGATTTCTTCTCTTTTATTAGCAAGAGGCCACGTAGTTTCCTGTATAGGAGGATTGCTATTACCCACATTCATGCCTCGAATCCCTGATTCTTCTTTAGCCGTCAGCAAGATGCCCTGTAGATTTTCAGGACTAAGGACTCATATAACCCAGATTCCTTATTTTTAGCAGCAGCCTTGCAGTTACATGTATATGAGTACTCTTGTTCACAAATACATGCGTCGAAAGCTTGATTCTTGTTTAGATCTTAGGAAGACGCCATATGCTTTTTTGGAGATTGAGAAAACATGTCACCCACCTTACTTATTCTTTCTTAGGAAAAGCTAGTGCATTTGCCTGTATATGAGGATTTCATTTCCCTAGTTTATTCTTCAAAAACCCAAATTCGAGTTTAGCCCTTAGGGAGAAACCCTGAAATTTTATTGGGATGGAGGACACGTGTAAACCAGATTCCTTATTATCCTTTTGCAATAGAGAGTGCAGTTTCTTGTATATTAGGACTCCCATTTTCCAGATTCCTACTCCCAAAATCTGAATGGTGGTTTTCTCTTAGCTAGACGGTCTGTAGGTTTTTGGGATGGAGGCCTTGTGTAACCACGAATTCTTATTCTTCCGTAGCAACAGGTCGTGTAGTTTTCTGTATAGGAGGACTCCGATCACAGAAATTCCTGCTTCATTCTCAGCAAGACGCCAAGATATTTCCTGGTGAGCTAGAATTCCAGTTGCTTGGATATCAAGAGAAAGACTCCCATAAAGTTCTTGAGGTATTG
>NW_007249943.1:14847-21396 GCF_000164805.1 Carlito syrichta | reverse complement strand
GTTGAGTTTTGTGTATAGTGATAAGTAGGGGTCCTGTTTCAATCTTCTGCATGTGTTCAGTCAGTTTTCCAGCACCATTTACTGAGTAGGATCTCCTCTCCCCGGTGATTTTTGGTGAAGTCTTTGTTGAAGATGAGTTTGTTGAGAAATTTAGGTTTTGCTTTCAGAATCTCTATCCTGTTCTATTGGTCTATATGCCTTTTCTTGTACTAATACAGACTATTTTGATTTTTGTAGCCTTATGATAAAGTTCAAAGCCTGGAAGTGTAATACCTTCTGCTTTGTTTCATTTGATAAAGATTCTTTTGGGTATCCATGGTCATTTATGTTTCCATATGCATTTCTGTATTGTTGCTTCCAGGTTTGAGAAGAATGATGTTGGTAATTTAATGGGTATTGCATTAAATCTGTAGATTGCCTTTGGTAGGATGATATCTTAACAATGTTGATTCTTCCAATCCATGTACATGGAATATTTTTTTCACTTTTTTGTGTCTTCTTTGATTTATTTGAGCAGTTCTATAGTTTTTGTTTTAAAGATCTTTCACTTCTCTGGTTAGGAAGACACCGAGGTATTTAATTATTTTGTGTGTGTGGCTATTGTGAATGGGATTGTGTTTTAACTTGGTTCTCTGCCTGCTTGTTGTTGGTGTATAGAAATGCAACTATCTTTTGCATACTTATTTTGTACTCTGACACTTTGCCAAAGTCCTTTATCATCACAAACAGGTTTTGACAGATTCTCTTGGATTTTCAAGGTGTAGGAACATATCATCAGCAAAGATGGATAGCGTGGCTTCCTCTTTTCCTATTTGGATACCCCTGATTTCCTTCTCTTGTTTGATTGCTTTAGCTAGGATCTCTATGTTTAACTGGAGGAATGACGGTGGGCAGCCTTGTCTTGTTCTAGTTTTCAGGGAGATGCTTCCAATTTCTGTCCATTTAGCAATATGTTGGCTGTGGGTTTACCATAGATGACTCTTACTACTTTGAGGTATGTTCCCTCTATGCCTAGGTGTTCAAGGGTTTTATCAAGAAGGGATACTGGATTTTATCAAAAGCCTTTTATGAGTCTGATTATATGATTATGTAGTTCTTATTTTTATATCTGTTTATGTAGTTAATTACATTTATCATCTTTCAGAGATCACACCCTGGCCTCAAGATGAAAGACTGCTGTTCCACAGAAGCTACCCTGGAACACTTCTCTGCCCAGACTTTGGAGTGGTTGCTCAGTTTCTGTACAGGCTGCTGTTCCTGGTAGAAATTGGGTTGGGAGAGATAGTTCCCTACTTAGCAAGTACCACAGTCTCCAGATCTCAAATCCCAGTGGCAGGGCCCGTGGTCTGGTGGCTTGCTGCTTCCTTGGGGCTCTGCCTCTGACTCCTTCAGTGTGCTCCCTTCACAGCCCTTGCTGCCAGCATCTGGCCCAGCACCATAATTTTGGGAGTAGCAGTCACACCAAAGGCTTCTTACTTGGAAAATCTCTGCTGATTTTAGAAAAAGGCCCTCAGTTTCAGCACTCTGGGAAGTGCTAAGATCCCAGCAGAGTGGCTAAGGCACTGGCAGTTTCACCTGGAGATCCCTTACTGCTTGCTTTCAAGTCTCTACTTAGTCAACCTTTCACATGCCCACTTACAAACAGACACACCTGCAGAATCATCTCTACATTAGCTTACACACATAGGGATTAGCACAGTCCAAATTGCCATGCTGCCATCTTCCTAGTTTCAGGCCTTGACTTGATTCTTAGCTATATTGATACTAGTGTTTAACAGTGTTACTTGTTTGTATGTTTTTATTTTGTATTCTGAAACTTTACCAAATTTGTTTATTAAGTCCAGGAGTCTTTAGGTATAAGATCATATTGTCTCCACACAGAAGTAATGTGGTTTCTTATTTTTCCCATTTGGATTCGCTTTGCTTATTTTTGAATATCCTTTACATCTTTCTCTTGCTTGATAGCTGGCTAAAACTTGCAGTGACATGTTGAATAGGAATGGTGAAAATGAGCATCCTTTCTTTGTTCCAGTTCTGGAGGGGAATGCATTTCATCTTTCTCCATTTAAGATAACATTGGCAATGGGTTTGTCAAATATGGCTTTTATTATTTTGAAGGCTATTCTTTCTATGCCTGTTTTACCGAGAGTTTTTGTCATGAAAGGATGCTGGATTTTATCAAATGCATTTTCTTCATCTATTGAAATGAGCGCATGACTTTTGTTTCTAATTCTGTTTATGCAGTACATCATGTTTATTGACCTGCAAATTTTTAACCACACTTGAATCCCTGAACTGAAATCCACTGAATCATTGTAAGCTCTTTATTTTTTTTAATGTGCTGTTTAATTCGACTTGCTAATATTTTGTTAAGGATTTTTTCATCTATATTCATTGGAATATTCATTGGTAGTTTCGTTTTTATTTTTTGTAGTGTCATTTCCTGGGTTTGGTATTAGGGAGATACTGGCTTCGTAGAATGATTTAGGGATAATTCCCTCCTCAACAATCTTATGGAATACCTTCAGTAAAATTGGTACCTGTTCTCCATTGAAAGACTGGTAGAATTTGGTTGTGAGTCCATCAGTTCCTGGACTTTTTTTGGTTGGCAGACTTTTAATTACTATTTCACTCTCACTACTCATTATTGGCCTGTTCTGGAATCCTATTTCTTCTTGATATCAGATTGGGGGGTTGCATATTTCCAAGAACGTATTCATTTTCTCAAAATTGTCTAGTTTATTTGCAAGGAATATTCATGATAATCTCAGATGATCTTTTAAACTTCTATGTATTAATTGTAACATCTCCATTTTCACTTCTGATGGAGCTAATTTGAATTATCTCTCTTCTTAATCTAGGTAGTGATCTACACATTTTGTTTATCTTTTCAAAGAAGTAATATTCCATTGATTCTTTGCATTTTTATTTGTTTAATTTAGTTCTACTGTGATTTTTGTTATTTCTTTTCTTCTACTTGCTTTGAGTTTGGTCTGTTTGTATTTTTCGATTGCTTTAAGATGTGATGTTAGGTTGTTGATATATGATCTTTCAGTCCTATCAAAGTAGGCCCGAAGTGCTATAAATTTTGCTCTGAGCACAGTTTTCACTGTGTCTCAGAGGTTGATAATTTGGTTTATTGTTGTCGTGCATTGCAAGAAATGTTTAAATTCCCATCTTCATTTCATTGCTTACCCAAGGTTCATCCAGAAACAGGTTGCTAAACTTAAGTAATTTTGTTTTGTTTCATGAGCTCTTCTTGTAGTTCATTTCTTGTCTTTTTTCATTGTGGTCTAAGAAGTTGCTTGATATGATCTCAATTTTTTAAAAATTTCACTGAGACTTGATCTGTGGCCTATCATATGTCTACTTGGAGAATGCTTCAAGTGCTGATGATAAAAATTTATATTGTGCAGTTTTGAGGTGGACTGTTCTGTAGTTGACATTAGTTTCATTTGATCTAGAGTCCAATTCAATTCCAGTGTTTCTTTAATTTTCTGCCTTGATTATCTGTCATTGCTGACAGTGGAGTATTGAAGTCTCTCACTATTATTTTACTACTGTCTATCTCTTTTGTAAGTTTGGTAGAAATTGTTTAATAAAGCTAGGAGCTCCAGTTTTAGGTGAAAATGAGGGGGACTTCTTCCAGAAAACAAAATTTATTTATAAACAATTGTACATTTATTCTTTCATGTTTAAATTTAAGTCACCTTCAAACCGCTCTCCATTTGATGCAGTACAGCTATTGAGACACTTTTTCTACTGCTCAAAACAGTTTTGGAACTCATCAATTTGGATGCCTTTTAGTGCTTCTGCCATTTTTTGTTTTACCTCTTTTATATGGATAAATGTTTCCCTTTGAGGATGTTTTTCAACCTGGGAGTGGGGGAAACTGTCACTGGGAGTGAGATTAGGTCAAATAGGGAGGGTGGGGCATGGAAGTCATGCCATGTTTGTTTGAAAACTGCCCAACACTCAGTGTGGTGTGAGCATGTGTGCTTGTAAATTGCACATCATGAAAGGAGCAAATGTGTTGAAAGAATCTTCCCCAATAGAAGCTTAATATAGCCTTTACAACAGTGCTAGCTCATACACTGATGCCAATGGGTTTCTAGAACACTAATCAAGCAAGGGAAACTTGTACTATAAGGGACCCATTCTGGATTTTGAAGGTCTTCTTATATGTATTAAAAATTGTTATGACTTCTTGTTGGGTTGATCTCTTTACCATTACATAATAATCACTTTTATCTTTTTTTACTGTTGTTAATATAATGACTACACCTGATCATTTTGGTTTCCACTTGCATGGAATACTATACCCTCCCCTTTGCCTTGAGTTTATAGGAGTTTTTGTATATTAAGTGTGTCTCTTGAAGACAGCAGATTGTGTGTTTTATATCCATTCTGCCAGTCTATATATTTTTAGTGAAGTGTAGAGACCATTTACATTCAGGGTTAATAATAATATGTAAGGTACTATTCCATTCATTATGCTGGTTGTTATCTGGTTATTTTATTATTTTTTTCTCCATTGTGTTGGTTTTCCATAGGACCTGTGACTTTTAAAATTTCCAACATTCTTCTATGGTTGTATTTTGACCATTTTGTATCAGAATTTAGTACTCTTTTAAGTATTTCTTGTAGAGCTATTCTAGTGCATTTGCTTTTCTGAGAAAGACTTTATTTCTCCTTCATTTATGTAACTTAGTTTTTTGGGATACAAAATTCTTGGTTGAGTGCTATTCTGTTTGAGGAGATGTAAGATGGGCCTTATTCTTTCTGGTTTGTAGGGTTTCTTCCAAAAAGTCTCCTGTTAGTTTGATACATTTATCTTGGTAAGTTTTTTGATGCTTTTTTCTCACTGCTTTTAAATTTTGTTACACACATTAACTTTACATACTTGATGACTATATGACTTGACCATGATATTTTTTGCAATGAATTTTCTTAGCATTCTTTCGGTTTCTTGTATCAGGCAAGACTTGGAAAGTTTTTCTCCACTATTATCTCAAATTGATTTTCCAATTGTGTAGTTTTATTCTGTTTATCAGGAACACTTATGATTCTTAGGTTTGGGCATTTTATATAATCCAAGAATTCTTAGAGACTTAATTCCATTTTCTTTGTTCTTTATTTCCTTATTGTCATCTAATTGGGTTTGTCACCAAGTTCTGAGATCCTTTCTTCTAAGTTGTTCTAGTCTTCCCAAAATGTTCTAGTACTTCTCAAAGTTATTTTTTCATTTCCAGAATTTCAGTTTTTTAAAAGTACTGTTTATTGATGTTCTGAGTAGTTTTTAAAAATTTCCTTATGTTGGTTCTCAACTTTCTCCTGAATTTCATTGAACAATTTTATAATCAATTCTTTGACTTCTATCTCTAGGTTTATAAAGATTTCATTTTGCTTAAGGTCCATTCCAAAGAGTTAGTGTGGCCTTTTGGGCTGTTGGAGAACTCTGTTTTTTCATGCTGTCAGACTTATTTTTCTTGCTTGTTCTCATTTGGGTAGACCGTTTCTTCTTATTTGAGGTTAATGGGGAGCTTATGTAAGCACTGTAGGGTTCTTTTGGTAAAATATAGCTTTGGTATGGTGAATTTCTCAGTTTCCAGGTCTTCCATTTCTATGTTGGATACCTACAGGCTCACAGTGTCTTGGGTGGCAGGAATGGCTTGAATAGTGATGTCTGATGGGTTTAGGATAAGAAATTCCTGGAAACTGAGATATTATATTAGAGATGATGGACTGTACTACTGACTCCAGCCAGTAGTTGATGTTTTGGAAGACAACAAGCTGCACTGGTGGCTGTGGGCTTTCAACCTGGTGCATGGTGCTCCAAGGAAATTCCCAGCCAACCTCGGTGCTGGAGAGAGCTATGAATATCCCTGAGTTCTCTCTTTTGAGCCTTCTAGAGGGATGTGGCAGAAAGGAGCTCAAGTTCTTCATCTCTGTCTATTCTTGGCTATCCCGGTGAACATTTGAGGGGAGTTATCAGCCACTGTAATAATGTTGTTGTGGGGAGCAGGGCACAAAAGTTTTTTTTTTTGCATTTTTTTTTCATTAATCAGTATTTTGTATTATGGTTTTGTGGGGTACAGTTAAGGGTTAGGTGTACAATGACGTTTCATTCAGGCACCCTGTAGATAAGAAGTGTTTTCCCATCCCCCAACAGATATTTGCTACTGTTAATCCCATCCCCCTCCCCCCCATAAGTGAGAGCTTGCCATCTGGCTCCCTCATCTTAGCCTCAGGCAACCTGTAATCTGAATGTCAAAGTGCAGTCACCCTCAGGTGTTGTCAGGGCAGCCCTCTTCAGCCTGGGACTGGACCATCTGCATCAAAGGAGTTTGCCCTTGGGGTCTGTCCCCTTCCAGGTCAGCTAGAGAGTACCCACCAATGAGGGTTAACGTCTTGTGATTTGGCAGCTAAAGTTGCTTAGCACTTTTTTTCCCCTGCACCACTTCACATGGGTTTCAGTCAAGCATAGTTGTGGGTAAGGCAGTCCCATGAGGAACTGGAGCCCCACAAGGCTTTGGGGTTCCTTCAAGT
>NW_007249943.1:0-14827 GCF_000164805.1 Carlito syrichta | reverse complement strand
GTTTGTTTGTTTTTTGTTTTCATTATGTGAGCTGTCTGTCTTGATGGTTTATTTTCCTTTGTAGATTTTCAGTTTGTTGAGGTCCATCTTGTCTTCCTTTTCTCTTATGGCATGGGGTTTTAACCAGGAATTGATTGCCTATTCTGATTTCTGTAAGGGTGTCTCCTGCATTTTCTGTTTGAGGTTTTATGTTTAGGCCTCTGATCCATTTAGAGTTGAGTTTTGTGTATAGTGATAAGTAGGGGTCCTGTTTCAATCTTCTGCATGTGTTCAGCCAGTTTTCCAGCACCATTTACTGAGTAGGATCTCCTCTCCCCGGTGATTTTTGGTGAAGTCTTTGTTGAAGATGAGTTTGTTGAGAAATTTAGGTTTTGCTTTCAGAATCTCTATCCTGTTCTATTGGTCTATATGCCTTTTCTTGTACTAATACAGACTATTTTGATTTTTGTAGCCTTATAATAAAGTTCAAAGCCTGGAAGTGTAATAATGTTGTTGTGGGGAGCAGGGCACAAAAGTTTTTACATTGGAAGTGAGAGCTTGCCATCTGGCTCCCTCATCTTAGCCTCAGGCAGCCTGCAATCTGAATGTCAAAGTGCAGTCACCCTCAGGTGTTGTCAGGGCAGCCCTCTTCAGCCTGGGACTGGACCATCTGCATCAAAGGAGTTTGCCCTTGGGGTCTGTCCCCTTCCAGGTCAGCTAGAGAGTACCCACCAATGAGGGTTAACGTCTTGTGATTTGGCAGCTAAAGTTGCTTAGCACTTTTTTTCCCCTGCACCACTTCACATGGGTTTCAGTCAAGCATAGTTGTGGGTAAGGCAGTCCCCATGAGGAACTGGAGCCCCACAAGGCTTTGGGGTTCCTTCAAGTTTATGGCAGAAGCACAGGATTCCTAAATTTTCTCAATCACCTTCCTTACTGTGTCCAAAGGGTGCCTTTGTCTGTTCTGTGATCCTACTTCCAGACCAGGTTGATTAATTTTTATCTTATTATCACTTCCTTGATGAGTGTTGAGGTGAGCTGCTGGTCCTGTTTCTCTTGTGTGCTGAGCAAATTCTCTGTATCTTGGTTTACAGGAGAAACACACTCTGCTTCTTATAGGCCACTTTAATCTGGAAATCCCAATTTTTTATTTTAATTATACTGAAGAGTAGCATGTATCCTACTGTCATGTACTGATCAAGGACTTATAATATTTCTAAGCATTTAAAGGCATATGTGAGTTGTCATTCTCCCGACCACTCTTTTTTATCAGGTAAAGTATCAATACTGTTTGTTTGTTTTTTTCACTTTTTGGGGGTGTAAATTCTCTCTTTTCAATTTCCACAGTCAATTAATTGGATCAAAACTACCTGATGTAAGTGAATTATATCTGATTTGCATTAATTTTTGTTGGCTAGTCTTATGTTTTTTCTAAGTTAAATGTTTTGATTATGAATGTTCCCAAATGGAAAATATCAAAACAGATAACCAACATAGATAACAACAACAAAAAAAACCTTGTTTTAAGATCTATGGCATTGGGATTTTTAGAAATCAACTTTTATGTTAAATTACAAAAAAATAAAAATAAACGTAATGGTTTCTAAAGGTACTGTGATAATGACTTACTCAAATTACTTCCTGAATTAAAATAACCAAGAACTATTAAAAATGGACCATATCTACCTATAGGAAATTTTTCAACAGATAATCCCCTGAGTTACCTGAAGAGCAAAGGTAGATGAGGGCAAATATAGGTGAAACTGAAGCTATTAAATAAACTAACAAACAAAAACTTCATGATATAGAAACATAAAACTAATATATAAAACTAGAAGTGTCTATCCTAAATATTCTACAGTATAAAACAATATGGAATGAGCCAAATCTATTCTTTTAAAGGTATATTGACAACAAAACCTCCACCACCCATCACTGGGGAGAGAAGAACCTATTCAGTAAAAGGTGTTGGGAAAACTGGAGGACCACATGCAGAAGATTGAAACAAGACCCCTACCTATCACCACACACAAAAACCAACTCTAAATGGATCAAAGACCTAAATGTAAAACCTCAAAGTGTACGAACCTTAGAAAATGCATGGCACACCCTTATGAAAATTGGAACTGTCAACCAATTCCTGATCAAAACCCCAAGTGCCCGTACCATAAGAGATAAGATAAACACGTGGGACCTCATTAAACTGAAAAACTTCTTCAAAGCCAAAGAAACCATCAAGAGTGTGGGAAGACAGCCCACAGAGTGGGAAAAAATATTTGCCAATTGTATGTCTGATAAAGGCCTAACATCTAGGATCTACATGGAACTCAAACGTGCTGGGAAAAAAACAAAAACAAAAAACAGCCCCATTACGAACTGAGCAAAAGGTTTGAATAGACACTTCTCAAAAGAAGACACAGGAGTAGCCAACAGACAAATGAGAAAAGATGCTCAGTCTCACTACACTAGTCATGAAAAAAATGCAAATTAAAACCACACTGCGATGCCAACTAACTCCAGTCAGGATGGCCATCATCAAAGACTCAAAAAACCAACAGTTGCTGGAAAGGATGCAGCAAAAAGAGAACATGTCTACACTTTTGGTGAGATTGTAAACTAGTACAACCTCTGTGGAAAAAAATTTAGCAATTCTTAAAAGACCTAAAAATCAGCCTTCCATATGATCCTGAAATATCCCTACTGGGCATATACCCAGAGGAACTCAAATCACTCTATAAAAAAGATACTTGAACATGCGTGTTTATTGCAGCATTATTGACAATAGCAAAAACATGGAACCAGCTGTGCTGCCCATCGAAAGAGGACTGTATTAAAAAAATGTGGTTCTTACACACGATGGAATATTATGCAGCCATAAATGATAAAATTAAGAACTCTGCATCAACTTGGATGTACTAAGTCTATAATACAGAGAGATCTCACACAGAAACAAAGAACTAAGTATTGCATTCTCTCACACATAAGCAGATCTTGTACAACGATCATAATACTATAAGAAAGGAATTGGTAGTAGTGGGAAACTGCTAGGAGAGGGGGGCACATCTTATCAACAAGAGTACCTGCCCAATGAACATTTGTATTCCTAACCCTGAATTGTACCCCACATCTTTAAAATAAAAAAACCAAAAAATTATGCATATAGCACTTAATAAATTAGCAATCGTTTTCACATAAATTTGATTAGACATTATTTATGCAGCATTGACTGGTAAGGCATCTCTCAACCTTAAGGTGTTGGCAACCAAATTCTAGATATTCTCAACAAAACACTGTTTTCCCATTAGCCTCCTCTGTCCCAGCTAGTGGCAATTTTATTCTTCCAAATTCTTAAGCTGAATTTTAATTTGTATACTTTATTTCTCTCTGGCCATGCAATTAATTTCTAAGCAATTATAAATTTAGGTTTAATCTTTGAAAATACATTCAGAATCTGAGGACTTTTCACCAGCTCCACCATTACCTAAGTACTAATAACTACCATTATTTCTTATGTTGATTATTATAAAAACCTTCTAGTGAGTATCCCTGTTTCCAACCTTATTAATCTTCAGTTTAGTTTCAGCAACCCCACTAGTGAGATCCAGTTTAAAAATAAGTTTAATCATGCACTTCGGCTCTTTACTTTATAACTCACCTCATGTATAAGTTAAAGTCTTTGCAAATGTCTGCATGCCGTAAGAGACCTGACCTCCTTTCTATTTTGCCAGCAGCCTACAGAGTCAACCCCACTGGCTTTGCTGCCAAAACCCCAATATCCTTTGCATTCCTTACATATGAAAGGCAGACTCCTGACTTAGATATCCTCATGGCTTGTTCTTTCTTCTCCTTCCAGCTATTAATGGAGCAACATTATTACAGGGAAGTCTAGTTCGGTGAACCTAACTAATGATTTAAGCCCCTAGTACTCTCTATTTTGTTTCACTAATTTAAGTATCTCCTTAACATTCTTCTCCATAGAGCATGAGAAATACCTGTGAGGGTTCATTCTTTGTGTTAATTTGGCTATTCCCTAGTACCCATATATTTGGTCACATGTTATTCTAGACGTTTCAATGTAGTTTTTTTAGATGACATCAACATTTAGATCAGTAGATATTCAGTAAAGCAGATCACATTTTATACTATGTGTGTGTCTCACCCAATCTGCTGAATGCCTTAATAGAGAAAAGAATGAGTTCCCCAAGGAAGAGCTAATTTGGCCAGAAGACTGCTTTGAAACTTTGGACTCCAGCTACAATTCTTCCCTGGGTTAAACTTGTTGGGTTTTACAATTTTATTAGCCAGTTTCTAAAATTAAAACTCTCTCTCTCTCTCTCTCTCTTCCTTTCTGTCTCCCTCAGAATATAAACATTCTGCCCTAAATAGAATGTAAATTCTACATAGTTGGAGACTTTTGCCTTTTTTATTTGTTGGCTCAAAACTGTGCCTTGCTAGGGTAAATATTATTTGTTGCATGAAAGACTAAATAAAGTTAATTTTTTCCTTACCAAAGTATCCTGAGTCAGGCAAGGTAGATATTATTATTTTATTTTACTGTTTGTTTGTTTGTTTTGAGAAAACAGAATTTATTAAGAGGACAGAAAAGCTCTCACAGTGGGATGGGACCTGAGGGGATTGCCCTATTATCTTCATGTTAAATTTGAGGAGATAGTTCTTAAAGAGCTGTATCACTTGGTTTCATCACACTCAAATAACTTATTATAAGGAAACAGAACTTCAGTTGTATTGTTAACTGTGAGCTATTTTATTTCATAAACATATGTTGAAACCTTGGCAATTTATAGCAGCAGAATACAAAAGATATTTAGAATACTTTTGGTGCAATGTGAATTAAATATTTTTGGATTTGACCCCTAGGACTTTGTTGCTCACTCATGATTCCAAGTGGATTGCTTTTGCTTATCAGAGTATGTATATTTATCAAATACATATGTGAGATGTATTTCTCTCAAATACATAACGTGATGTCCCATTTCACTTTCTCTAAAATGAGTTCAAACCCACCTCACACTCAATCTTTTCTTTAAAAGTCTTTCCTCAACTGTATTTCTGATAGCCTCTACCAATGTTACCACTCAGATGGTACTGATGCCTCATCTTTTTATGCATCTTTTTGAGGGTATGTTCAGGGTTATATCTTGTGAGTGTCAAGTGGTTTGATTTATGATTTTTTTTAACTTTACAATGGTGCAAAATTGATAGGCATTTAGTAGAAATCGCACATTGAGTAACCATACAACTATTCTGTTTTCACTTTTAGGTCAGTATTCAATAAACTGCATGAGACATTCAACACTTTGCTATAAAATAAAGTTTTATTAGACATTATATTAGACAATTGTGTCTGACAGTAGGCAGATGTAAGTGTTCTGGGTATGTTTAAGGTAGGCTAGGATAAGCTACAATAACAGGTTAGCTTAGTGTGTTAAGTTCATTTTCTACTTACAGTGTGTTTATGGGAACATCTGGAGCATCTGTATATGCTAAACCTGTTTGAATAGTGGATAAAAAGTAACGAAGAAAACAAACAAAATGTATAACCTTAGGAATCAGAAAAAGAGATAAAAATCAAACAAGATGATAGGAAG
Organism: Carlito syrichta; assembly: GCF_000164805.1. Taxonomy (NCBI): domain Eukaryota; kingdom Metazoa; phylum Chordata; class Mammalia; order Primates; family Tarsiidae; genus Carlito; species Carlito syrichta. The sequence goes on along the minus strand of NW_007249943.1, from coordinate 9,239 downwards.
ATGGTCAAAATTGTTGAGAAAATGTGGAGAAGAAAAAACTGTAAACATGGTTTGAAGAAAAGGGATGATATTGGGGCATATACTTTAGCCAAGTTGGTCAAAGAACCAACCTAAAAGATTGCATTCTAGTTGAGGAGTCAGCCAGAGAGAAAAGTCTCCTTCTGAGGATTCAACTAACTACTATATTCATAATTATTTATGATCTGCAAAGCTTTATAAATAATATTACTAAGGAATAGCATTATTAGAGAAAAGGAAAGCAATCGATATCTGAGGATAATTATAATCAGTGTGAAATATCCTAAGATACAAACTTTCGCTTAGTCAGTTATGAATTGGTTATATATTTTTAAAATCAAGAGTCTCACTCTGTTTCTCAGGAGGCTGGAGTTCAATGGCACATCATGGCCCCCACAGCCTCAATTTGCTGGGCTCAGGTGATCCTTCTGCCTCCGTCTTATAAGTAACTGGAACTACAGGCATGTGCCACCATGCCTGGCTAATTTTTTTTTAATTTATTGTAGAGATGAGGTCTCACCAAGTTGCCGAGGCTGGTCTCAAACCCATGGACTAAGGCAATCCTCTCACCTTGGCCTCCCAAAGTGCTGGGATTATAGTTATGAGCCACCATACCCAACTTAGATTAGTTATTAATTCATTTATTTGTATTAGTAGTTGCTTCAAGAGTATTTAATTGTGTAATTGTTACATACCAGGCAGTGCAAGTAAAAGAGTGTATAACAATAAGTACTCCGGTATTTCTATTCTCAGAGCTTGAAAGATACTCTTTTAGTTGGGAAATACAGACAAAAGTAATACTATATTGTTACCGATACGTGTCACACAAAATAAAATAGGTAGAAATTAACGCCAGGTTTCATTTCAAACAGGTTGGTCAGGAAAGGCTCTTTGAGGAGGTAAGGTTTGGTCAATGTCTTTAATAAAATGAATCATGTAGTGATCCATGTTTTATTTTTTTGAGTTGGAATTTCTCTCCATCGCTCAAATTGGAGTGTCACAGTCATGGACACCACAGCATTGTCCTGCTTGGCTCAGTTGATCTTTCCTCCTCAGCCTTCCAAGTAGCCAGAATTACAGTCACATACTACCACGCAAGGCTAGTTTTTTATTTTATTGTAGAGACAAGGTCTCTCCAGTTGCTCGGGGTTGGTCTCGAACCCACGGGCTCAGGCAATTCATTTGCCTTGGCCTCCTAAATTGCTGGTATTGCAGGCTGAGTCACTGAGAGAACATCTAGTGTAAAGTCCCTGAAAGGGATATTCTTGGAAAGTCATAATGTCAACAGCAGAATAAAGCAATAGCTGAGATTTATTTTGAAGGGGAAGGTAGCTCTACTTTGTAAAGTATTGTGTGAGGAGTTTGAGGAGAAGACAGAGATCAAGCTTAATGTCAATTGTTCTGATAAATTCTAGCAATGTTAGATAAAATTGGAAAATGTGAGAGAGCATCAAAGTTTGTGGGAGTGATATAAATAGTTCAGCTTGAAGTAATATTCTTGACGTTAACAACGTTAACCTCTTCCCTCAGTTTTAGACCTTTTAACCTAATGCTTCAGTTAGGTAAAACTGAGGGGAGAGGTTAACATTGTTGGTATAAAATGAGAGTTATTGAATATAGATATTTTTTAATGTGATCAGATTGAGATCCTCTGTGAGCAAGTACAGAAATAAAGAAGTTCAAGGACTAAACTTTGGCTACTCTAATATTTAGAGGTCAGAAAAATAATGCAGTGTGATGTTGGTAAATGTCTCACAACCAGCACTCTGGAAGGGAAGGGGCCGATTTCTAATTTTTTCTACAGTATAAATACTTTCACCATGTGCGATTTCAGACTTTCACATGACATCAGACAGCTTGCAAAGTTTATAAAAAATTAGCTATTACTTCTGGCATACTATATGGTTGGTTTTTGATCACCACTCAAAAAGGAGAATCCACCAGTAAAAATAAACAAAACCTTCATGTGAGGTATAAGAAAAGTGTCATGTTTCAGAAATTAAGGAGAAAGTGATCAAATATGTCAAATGTTGCTTAAAATTCAAGTACAAGGTGGATAAAGAATTGGTCACTGGAACTGCCAATGTAGAGACCATTATTGGCCATTATAGAAGAGATTTCTGTGGAGTGGTGCATCCTAACACATGAGTAGCATGGGCTCAAAAGGTCATGAAGAAGTGGAGCAGGGGATATAGACAATTCTCCGGAATTTTGTTCTAGAGGGAACAAAGAAGATTCCAGAAATGAACTGACTTAATTTTATTTGACAGGTGAATGAGATTGTTATCCAACGTTTCACAGCTGCAAGTACCAAAATATTAAAGCCAAATAAGGCCTCTTTTTTAGCATGTTTGTCAAATTGTTTCAGTAGTACAATATAACCTTGTGAATTATTTAAGGTAAGAAATGCTAGAACCTATTACACACATACTCCAAAACATGAGTGATTTTAAAGGCAATAAATGGAGTGAAGATTTTGGGAAGGAATATGTTTCTGTTTCATGCAACAATTTAAGAGACAACACAATAAAAACTTAATCTTCTTTAACACATAACTTTGCCATATCCTAGGGTCTCAGAGTCCTCTTCTGGCTTCTCTGCATTCAGAAATGTAGTCTAGCGATGTACCAGAAATAATGGAACGGTTCAATAAAAACCCTAGCCATATTTCACTTGAATCTCTGAATCTTTGGCCTTAAAGTTTATAAATTTACAAAACTTAACTTCTGCTATATATGAAAGAAATGAAGTTGTCTGATCTTTGCCCAGATATTGCCCAGCTCTGGCACTAACCAACTATGTAATTTTTGGCAATTGATTTTTTCAATGTAATTTTTTTATTTATAATATTAGGAGGGGAAAATACATCACTTCACACATAGTTTATAAATTAGGTATTCCAAAAAAATAAGACCTCAGTGTGTTCAATTACACATTTAAAATTTATTTTGAAATTTAGTAATATTGGTAGACATTTGGTGAATCCATTAAATCAACCTTAGTTTGTAGTTCATTGAAAAGCAGTCATTAAATTTCTGGTTATTGTATGTCAGACTTCCTCTCAAATGCTGCCATGTCAAAGAACACCTTGGTCAGCTACAGAATTTTAGAAAAATTGTGTCCCAAAGTGGTATCCCAGGAAAAACTTGCCCCTTTCCACCTTTTTTTGAAGGGGGGGCACATTGACTAAGCATTGCTTACTAAAACATTGAGTTGTATTACATTATGCTCTGAAAGGGTCTAATATGACAGGAAGTATAATCTTAAATTTTGTGTATGGTAGCAGCCATTTCCAATGAATAAACCAGGTCACTGAATAAATCTTGTAGATTATAGAAATGCTACACATCAACACTGTCAACCTTTCTGGTAGGTTCTGTCCAGTTTGTAGTTTTACCAACTAGAGATGGATTATTTTCCCCCCAAGCTGTTTGTCAGTAGAAATATTCATTAATCAGATGAAAAATCACTACTTAAAACTGATTTATTTATATTTTTTTCAACCCCAAATGCTGATTGGACCATTGAGATTACACTAAGTGCAAATATATCATGAGGTAATCTGTGAACACCACAGCAAGTTAGTTTGGCAGCAAGGTGCTGACGTTACTATGCAAATAACAATGCTATTGACTTAGTCAAATCCACTGCCAGGATGCCTGGGAGACATATTTAAACAAGAGGAGATGGAATGAATCTCAGTCCCACTGGCATTAATAATTTATGATTAATCAGTTTGTGAAGACTCGCTAACAGCAGAAGGAAACAGAAAGGAAGATGAACACTCTCTCTCTCTCTCTCTCTCTCTCTCTCTTTGGATTTAACATCACTTTTCTCTCAGACTAAATCTAATAATTTCTTCTGAAGACCAGATATTTGACCAGCCATTTACTTAAACTTCTTCAAAGGGCATCAATAATCCTCTGAGGGCTTCATCTCTGATCAAGGGAGGTTAAGTTAAACTGACTCCTGATTTGGCAGTTTGAGAAGCAACAGCCACCTGGACAGGAAAAAGCTTTATTTGAGCTTAGAGAGTGCAGGCAGCTTTGTGAAGATTTAAGAAAGACTACTCTGGCTCCATTAATTTGTAATTCCATTAATTTGTAATTCCATAAACCTGATGGAATAAAAGGTAGAAATAAGATCTAGCTATGACAATACTTTGATTTGCAAAAACTGTTTTTTAAATCTTTGAAGACTTAACATACCTTTTCAAAATTATAATTTTCTAAGCATGAATACTATTTTCATTTTAAAATGAAAGCAGAAATAAGAAAAAGCTTAGATAGTTGGAAACATGTTAATTTTATTGTGATTTTTATGACAATAATAAAAGAAAAATGCAATCAAATTTTGTAAATAATGAAATAATTATCCAATTGATTTTATTTCTAAGTCAATGACTGTTTTCATTTAATGTGTTTCTGATCAGCTTTTATTTAAAATTATTTAATGATGAGGAAACTAACTACCAACTCTAACAGTGGGCAAAATATCCTCTGTGACTTCAGTGTCCTTTTAAATGGAGATTATATGGATTTTTATAATTAGTCAACTGCAATAATTAAATTTATAAACCAACGCTTGTTATGTAGTTTCTCATCAAGGAATGATTTTTTCTATTCATTTTAGTGAATTATATATTTAATTAAATATTACTTCGAGGATTTTAAAGTTGTAATATAGTTCTCAGAGTCATAGAGTCATATCTTCTAATGCGCTATGACATTCAATCCAGTGGCTTATTTAATCAATGTCCTGCTGGCTGAGCACTTGGTTCACACCTGAAATCCCAGCACTTTTGGAGGCCATGGTGGGAGGATTTCTTGAACAACTCTAGGCAGCATAGAGAGACCTAATCTCTACCAAAAAATCAAAAAATTAAGCAGACATGGTGGTACATGCCTGTAGTCCCAGCTACTCAGGAGACTGAGAAAGAAGGATCACCTGAGCCGAAGAAGTCGAGGCTCTGGTAAAACAACATCATACCACTTCACTCCAGCCTGGGAGACAGTAAGACCCTGACTCAATAATAATAATAATAATAATAATAATAATAATAATAAAATTCTAAAAATCTGTGTCCTGCTATAGATTTTTTTTATTAGTGTTGAAATGTGTCTTCATGTCCCTAAGAAAAGGGCAAAGCTTACTAAATCACCACTTTTAAAATAACTGTTGAAGAAAAATAATTAAATATGAATCAGATTGGTTAGATCCATTTAAGAAGAATAATTAAAATCTCCAAGGTAAAGATACATAAGTGAAATAATAGTGACTTGTGACATGTTCAACAAACCTAAGTGACTTGAATAAAAAAATAAAAATGCACTGTAGAAATCCAAGAGTATTAAGCAAAACTCTAGAGTAGATAGTGTAGTGGGTTCATGTTAGAAACTGAAACCAAGAAATGACTCAGGGAAAGGCTCTCCCTGTGCCATTTACATATGCGCCCAAAGTGACTGCACCAGACCCAAATGAACATTATTACTGAGTTCATGAGCACAGCAGGGATACAGTAGAACCCTTCTTTTCTAAATAGAAACCCTTGTTGGCCTAACTAGGGCATGGTAATGACTAAGGTTTACTCACCTATTCTGGACCAGAGAAGTCCAGTCCTGTGATCTAGTATCCTGGCAGGAATGACTGATGCTGTAGAGTGAAGATTTGTTTCCCTTCAAAATTCATACGTAGAAATGTAATCCCCAATGCTAAGGTATTTGGAGAAGGTTATTTGAAACGTACTTAAGTCCTGATGGCAGAGTCTTCAAAATAAGATTATTGCCCTTGATAAAGTGACTATAGAGACCTTGATAGCCTCTTCTGTTATGGGAGGACACAGCAAAAGATAGTCATGTATAAACTAGAAATCGGGCCCCCACCAGACTGGTCATCTGCCAGAACCTTGATCTTGGACTTCCCAGGCTCCAGGACTGAGATAATTAAATTTTTAAATTTCTGTGTCATAAACCACCTAGCTGATGGCAGTTTGCTACATCAGCCTGAAGAGACTAAGACAGACAGTGATCACACTTCTCTGGAAAGGTTAATAACAAGTGACATACCGCATTTCATAATTAATAAACAATTGTATGTATAACTGTTTTAGATTGTTCTCTTAAGAACTGACATTTCATTTGGCACCTGGAGAAAACTAGAAAGTGATGTTTAAAAGAACACTTCAACTCTTTTCGGGTAAATGGACACTTTAAAATTATGAACTGCTTATTTATTTAAGCCCTGATAAAGAAAAGAATAGATCAACCTGGCTCATCTATTAGACAATAATTAAATATCTGTGGAAATAACTCTTTTTGCTGAGTTTGATTAATGGCTCACAATAGCGTGAGAAGAATGTGGATTGATATATTAGGATCAATTTCTTCAAACTCGGAGAACAAATACAAAACCAAAGAATCTAAATTCTTCTCACTAATGGCTTTGTGCAGTAGGTTGCTTCAATGAAGCAGTTGTCCAAAATCACCTATACCATGATTTTTTTTATTTTAAGAAGAAAACAAGCAATTTCAGTCATAGAAGTACGGATTTCTAAAATCTCCCTTTTTTGTGTGTTTCTATTATCAGCTTTTTTCAAGCAGTTTATTCTTATTGTCAAGATGAATGAAGCTCATTTTGTTTCTATTGTTATAGAAACTGTTTCTGGAAAAATAGTATAAAATTGAAGTTTAGTTCATTGTAAAAGAATACATATTGAACTTAATGCTTCATTTTCACAGTACTACACTACACAGTCACTATTTTTACTCACGTTAAAATATACCTTTCTGGGCAACCGCATCAGGTCCCCTCCCACTGTGGGAGCTTTTTTGTTCTCTTAATAAATCCTTCTTTAAATAAATAAATATGTAAGTAAATAAATAAATAAAATATACCTTTCTAAGTAAGTCCCCTACATATGAACAATCAATTTGCATACTTTCAGAGATGCAAATGTGCGTTTGCATGTTCAATCATGTAAGTTGGTTTACATGTATGGTGTATATTGTCACATACATACAAGGTCCCATACTGTAAGGTTAAACATGTTTTTCTTTGTTTTTTATGTATTATTTGTGTGAAAAGAGTTATATACCTGTTATAGTACAGAACTATATAGCCGATTGTGTTAGCTGGGTATCTAGACTAACTTTGTTGGACTTACAAACAATTTGGAATTATGAATGCACTTTCTGAATGGAATTTATTCATAAGTTGGGGACCTGCATTACAGAAAACATAAAGACGTAAGTGAGACATAATGCTTGATCCACTTCCCTTGGAGGTTGAGGGAGGTGACAATAAAGTGATGGATTCAGCCAATCTCTTCTGTAAGACCCAAGTTAAACGCAGATGAATTAATTCAGACTCCCTTCCATCTACCTGATCCAGTTATTCTTCACTTTCCGACTTTATGCTTCCTTCGTATTTAAGACAACTTTATTTGGCTATGCTTGTTAGCTCTTTTTTATCTGTGTGACTGTCTCTCCATGTTGATTACACATTGAAATACCGATGCCTGAGTCACACCCCTGAACTTCTGATTAAATTGCTATTAGGTCTGGGCACCAAGATTTGTAAATGCCCTCAAGTATTTCTAATATGCAGTACAGATTAATTAACACTGACTATCTCTGCTGATAGCTTGCTGTGGGTTCACATTCTGTCTTTGACTTTAATAACCATGCTAAGTCTTGATTTTTGGTAGTATCCATCTGGCAAGATGTTTACTGGTCATTCAAAAAAGTATTCATTCATTCAACAACTATGTAGGACAGTCATACTATACAGAAAATGCTAAGTGTGTAATAAATATTGTCTGCCCTCAGAGACCTTACAGGTTACTATCATTGGCAAGAATTCAAAATTACATAAACAGTTACAGGAATGATGATATTCTGCTGTTTCCCAAAATATTTAACTTGCTTAGCTCTAGGTCTCACCACTGTTAAATTTTTATCTCACAATATAAGCTCCAGTCAAACTGACTTGGAAGTTTAACAAAAAAGAATCTCTTTCTCTATTAAGTAAGCATTGTCACTGATCCCATTTACTCTATGTAGGACACTTTTCTCTTCCACCTCTATAAACAGTATATTTCTTATTGATGCTACTGCAATTAGCTTAACTATAACATGCTTACAAAGTTATCTTATAGAATTTTTTCTTTGCAGCTCTGGATTTGGGAAGTCAAGTCATACAATGGGGGAACCCAAGCAAACAGGAATTATTTTCTGGAGGGCAGGCCCTAGTAGTACAGGTTTTCCCCACTAGGTAAGTGTTCTAGGAACCCATCAACACCAGTGTGCCAGCTAGTGTTGCTGTGAAAGGCTGTGTTTGGCATCAGTGAATTTATTTTGGATATTCTTTTAATGCATTTGCCCATTTCAGCATGGGTGATTTATGAGCCCACATCATGCTGTGCCCACATCATGCTGTGTACAGTTTCTGACCAAAAAACGGGCATGGCCCCTGTGCTCCATTTTCTCTATTAACCCATTCTTGCCTGAAGCCACATTTGTTCTTGTTCTCCCAGATGAAAAAAATCCTAAAGGAAACCATTGCTGATGTAGAAGAGATGAAACAAAAAGCAGCAGAAGCACTAAAAAGCATCAGAATTGATGAATTCAAAAATAGTTTTGAGCAGTGGAAAAAGTATTTCAATAGGTGCATTGCATCAAATGGAGAATATTTTGAAGGGGATTGAAGTTGAAGCATGTAAGAATACATACATTTTTAGGAATAAATTTTGAGTGGGGAGTTCTCCTTTGTATGCATACTAATCCATAATAAACTATAAAATAAGCATATTTATAAGTGCCATGTATACAGTGACACAAGACTGGTATGAATGCAGGAGTTCAGAGAAGAACAAAAGTCTTTGTGCATCATGATATCAAGAGAGACCACATAGAGAAACAAAAGCTTAAGGCAGAACTTGGATGGGTAGATATTTATTTAATAATTATCCTCAGCAAATATTTTCTTCCATATAAACTTCATCAAATATTTTCTACCCATCTTATTATTTTGTATATGTGTCTTTTTTTGTATTGCATTTTTGTTCTATTTTTTTGATTTTTTTATTTTGAAGATATGGGGTACAATTCAGGGTTAGGTAATAAAATGCTCATTATGCAAGTTCCCTTGTTGATGAGCTATGCTCCAACCCCCAGTTAGTTTCCTACTTCTGCTAGTCCCTTCCCCCCACCCACCCCCAGCAG
>NW_007249942.1:153798-169547 GCF_000164805.1 Carlito syrichta | reverse complement strand
CAAGGCGCGGGATTACAGGCCGAGCCACCGCGCCCGGCACGAGGCAGGATTTCTAGGGTGGTCGCCCCACTTTTCAGAGGAGGGCCATGCAGAGCCCCAGCCGCTGGCCCCACGGGTGATGCCTGCAAAGCAGCTTTGTGTCTGTGCTGAGCCCGAATTCCTGTTCCTCTTCCCCTGTAAATGGCACTGCCCTCGGCCCACCTGCCCTGCCCCCAACCTAGGAGTCGCACTCCATTCTCTTCCCCTCACCACCCACTTGGGGTCCCTCCACAAGCCCCACCCACCTTCCAGAGGGAACCGGAGGCCTCCAGCCTACCCCCCTGCAGTGCCATCAGCATCCTCAGGTTAATCTGGCCCCCTGTGAGGACCTCATCCTGGACCCTGGTCTCTGCCTCCTGGCCCCCTGCTTCCGCTCCTGTTGCTGGCCACTCCTCTCCGCCTGCAGCCGCGGTGGGCCTCTGAGAACCCAAGTCCCGCACACCCGGCCTGCTCTGAACATCCCGGCGCCCCTCTGGAGGCCTTGCCATCCAAGCCAGACCCACCCCGTGCTGTCCCGGGACTCGGGACCACCCGCCCGCTATCTGCTCCCAGTCCCGTCATCCTTCTCTTCACCCCGGGTTCTCCCGCCCCCCTCGGGGTCCCGGAAAGCCTGCTCCTGCCACAGGGCTCTTGCACCTGCTGCCCTTCTGCCCGCAGTGACCCTTCCCTGGGTTTCCACGGGAATGTCTCCTTCTCATGAGGTGGGTATCCCCAGCATCCACCCAGCCGTGCCCGCCCACTGAGAGAGGTACTACCCTCACAGGCCTATCCTGATCTCCTGGTCACACCCCCAGGCTGCCCACCAGGATGCTTTCCCTTCTTCCTTCTCTGTTTTTGATTTTTTTATTTTGAGTCAGGGTCTGTCACCCAGGCTGGAGTGCAGTGGCATGATCATGGCCACCACAGCCTTGACCTACTGAGCTCAGGCGGTCCTTCCACCTCAGCCTTCCAAGCAGCCACACGCCCCCATACCTGGCTAATTTTTAAAACTTTTTGTAGAGACATGGTCTCGCTAGGTTGCCCAGGCTGGTCTTGAACTCCAGGGCTCAAGCAGTCCTCCTATCCTGGCCTCCCAAAGTGCTGGGATTGTGGGTGTGAGCCACTGTGCTCAGTCCCCTTCTTCCTTCTTCACAGGTTCTGTTTTTTTTGTTTGTTTGTTTGTTTTTGAGTTGGAGTCTCACTCTGTCGCCCAGACTGGAGTGCAGTGGCCGCTCCTGGCCACCGCAGCCTCGACCTGCTGGGCTCCGGCGATCCTTCCGCCTCAGCCTTCTGAGTAGCCAGAATTACAGGCATGCGCTACCACGCCCGGCTGATTTTTTGATTTATTGTAGAGATGAGGTCTCGCCACCCAGGCGGGTCTCGAACCCGCGGGCTCAGGCAATCCACTCACCTCAGCCTCCCAAAGGCGCGGGATTACAGGCTGAGCCACCGTAGGCCTGTTTTTATTACTCAGTGGAAATGACATTTCCCAGACTCTCCTCTGACCTTCCAGATCCTCTCTGCGCCTGGCTCTCTGCCACAGGAAGCTAGCTGCAACGCACAAACAACCTCCCTTGTCCTGTGGCTCTGGCCAATGGGGGCCCCGGCAGGGGCTCAGTGAAAGAGGAAAGTGAGGTTGGGGTTCGGATTCCTCCATCTTTCCCCCTGTGGTGTCAACAGGAGGTGACGGCTCGGGTGGGGTGGGCCTCTGGGTCCCCGGGTGCCAGTGACCACTGATTCCCCTCGTCCCCTGGGTCTCAGCGTATGACTGATCCCGCTGTTACTAACACCTTTGCAATGCACAGTCAACCCTCCTTGCATAATCCATGTGTGTGTGCCCTACGGTTCTTGCTGAGGTCATGAGGCGAAGTAACTCAGTTCTCTCTGCGTTGCTGTGACTTCGAGATGAGTGCGGTCCTCTCAGGGGGCTGACTTAACTTGAAGGTCTTCTGCTTCCTCCTCCCTACTGTCTGGAATGTGGCTGTGACAGCTGGCGCTCCGGCAGCCACCCTGAACCCCAAGGTGACCCTGAAGACAAGCTGCACGGCAAGTATGAGAGAAGGAGCTTGGGCCTCTGGCAGCCTTGAAGTTGCCATGTCAACCCCACGCTGCCAACCTCTAGACATTTTATGTGAGTGAAAAGCAAAATTCTATCCTGTTGAAACCACTGTCATCTTACATTTTCTTTTACATGCAGCTGCGCCGAATCCTGATACACTTGGCTTCCAGAATTCAAGTGATCTCTCAAGTGTTGCTGGATTGAAAAAAAAAAGTTACAGGAATGAGCTTGGCAAGCTGAACACAAAGCGCGTCCAGACGGGCCTCTGTTTTTCCCGGTCCTCTGCACCCACATGTTCTCTTTGGGCTCGGGAGCAGAGGCAGGAATGTCAGGAGGTGGGAGCAAGGAGGCTGGACCGGAAGCCAGCGCTGCTCTGGCATCTGGGAGCTGGGCACGGCGTCCTGGGCTTCCGGCCGCTCGCCTCCCCGCTGGAGCCCTTCAGCCTGCAACCCTGAGTGGATCTCCTGGACATCGGTCGCAGCACAGGGTGTGGTTTCCTTATGTTCACCCATGGAAAGTGGTGAACATGGGAGGGCCAGAGCCTGCCAGGCCTTTCTCTCCAACGCTCGCCTTCCCCAGGCAGTGCTCCAGGCTGGGGGGTCTCAGACCCAGCAAAGCACAGACAAACACACGATTGGCATACGGGCCCCACCCTCCCCTGCCCCAAGCTCCTGCTGGCTGGGCCTCCCCCCGACCTACCGGACGCGCCTCTTGGCTCCACAGGCTCCTGCAATATCCCCCACTGAGCTCCTGGACAGCCTTCCCATCTCTGTACAGAAAGTCCATCCTTGAGGGGCTTCAGGCCAAAGCCTCAGAGTCATTCTCAGCCCTTCTCTCCCACCCCACATCAGCCCCATCAGCACAACGCATGGCTCTACCAAGTATGTGCATCCCCTGACCCCTCACTCTCCCCACTCTGGTCTGAGCCACCGTCATCTTGTGCCTGGACTACTGCACTAGACTCCTCTCTGGGCACTCGTCTCATGTCTGGACTGTTGCAGTGGCCTCGTTGCTGGGTTTATTTTGTGCCTGGACTGGTGCAGTAGCCTTCTCACGGGACACCCTGCTCTTATTGAGCCCATTCAGTCTATTCGCCTAGAGTAGGCAGACGGGTCCATATGAAAACATAAGTCAAAGGATGTCCCTCTGCTCAATGTCGTCTCCTGGTGTCCGTCTCACTCCTGGTCCAAAGACTCAGGCCTTGTGTGATCCCCCTCAGCCACTCCCATGCCATCATCTCAGCCCTTACTCTCCCCGTCCCCATAGCTTGCGCAGCTCTGCCACAGTGCTCTGTGAGCCTGCCAGGACAGCTGCCTCAGGGTCTTGGCACACGCTGTTCCCTCTGCCTGGAGTGTTCTTCCCCAGGGATCTCTTGGCTGGTCTCCTTATCTCCTTTGCGCAAATTTCCCCTCCTCAACAAGCTACCCTACATATTATCACAGCGGTTCCTTCCCGCGGCTGCCAGCTTGGTCTCCCTTCCCTGCTTGATTCTCCGCACGGCTTCTCATTCTCTTACATGCTGTAGGTAGGTCTCCTATGTCTTGTTTTTATTGACTTGCACTAGAGTGTAAGCTCTGTCTGTTTTGTTTGCGGTTGGCTCTCCTCTGGCATACAGCAGGTGCTCAATAAATAACTGATGAGTGAATGAGTCTGACCCACAGTATGAGCATACTGCTTCAGCGCGAGCCACGTGCAGGTGTCACCGGCATCTCTCTGAGTGGACAGCATGTAGCCGTCCTGCTTTCTTCTGGCAGCAACGCTGGGATTCCTTTAGGGAACCACCCTTGCCCTGCTCCCAGGCCTCATGATTCAAGTGGGGTTGGCCCCTCCTGGGAATGTGCATGTGACTCGGTCCAACCAATCACTGAGTTCCAGCCCCTTGAATCTGGTTGACCAGATGTCCCAGAGAGTGCCAGATCCAAAAGGCTCAGTGTGGGGACTCTGAGTGGCAACCATGGGAGAGAGAAGCTCTCTTTTCAGAGAGAGATGGCTTGTCAGAGTGTTCATATAGGTCTAACGGTACCAGGAGTGCCACATGGAGAGCTGGCTTGAGAGTGGTACTAACTTGCAGGGAAGCTGAGATCAGGGAGACAGATGACTTCCAGAGATAGAGCTCCTGGATCCAGCCACACCTGAAGCTCAAAATATACTCGGGCTTTTTATTTATATGAGTCAAATAATTTCCCTTTTTTGTTCCTCAATCCCGCTGGAGTTGGAGTTCTGTCACTTATAACCGAGATAACCTAGACTGACACAGTGACGGTGACCCATGTGTTTTTACATCCGATGGAATACCTGTACCCACAGCACTCTTCAGTAAACCCTCCAACTTGGTTGCCTTTTGTCAGCCAGGTCACACACCTGTTTGGGCCTCGCCTGGGCAGCTCACCCTGCATGGCTTGGTCAGTGGGTTCTCTTCACCATGTCGGCTGGGAGGGGACTTCACAGTATTCCAGCTATTCAGTTCCATGAGACTTTGAAGACTCAAAACCCATTTTCCAAGACTGAACATATGACAGTCCACAAAACAAATCTCAAGTTAAAAAGAAGTCAAAAACATATCAAGTACCTTTTTAGACCACAGTGGAATACAGCTAGATATCGGCACCAAGAAGAATTCCCAAAATCTGATACGTGGAAATGAAGCCATCTGCTTCTGAATGATCTCTGAGTCAACAATGAAATCAAGATGGAAATTTTAAAAATTCCTTGAAATGAATGACAACCACAACACAAATGATCACAGCCAAAGTTGTGTTCAGAGGAAAATTTATAGTGCTTAAGGCCTATATCAAAAAGACGGAAAGATCACATATTGACAACCTAGCATCGCGTCTCAAGAAACTAGGAAAACAGAAACAAATCAGACCCAAAGCTAGCAGAATAAAACAAATAATAAGATCAGAGCAGAACTAAACAAAATTGAAACAAAAAAATACAAAGAATTAATAAAACAAAAAGTTGGTTATTTGGAAAGATAATCAAAACTGATAGACCACTAACTAGACAAGAAGAGAGAAGAGTCATTACAACTGATGCTATGGAAATACGAAAGACCGTTAGATTATTATGAACATCTCTATGCAAACAAATGAGACCATCTAGAGAAAAAGACAAATTCCTGGAAACATCAACTCCCCAACTTTGAATCCGTAAGAAATGGAAACCTTGAATAGACAATTAGCCAGCAGCAAGATTGAATCAGTAATTAAAAATCTCCCAACAACAACAACAACAACAAAAAAGTCCAGGATCTGATGGATTCACAGTCAAATTCTACCAGACTTTCAAAGAAGAACTGGTACAAACCCTACTGAAGCTATTCCATAAGATTGAGAAGGAGGAAACTCTTCCCTAAAACATTCTACAAAGCCAGCACCACCCTGTACCAAAGCCAGAAAAAGATACAACAACAACAAAAAAAAACTACAGACCAACATCTCTGATGAACATAGATGCAAAAATCTTCAACAAAATAATAGTGAATGAAATTCAGCAACACATTAAAAAAAACCCAAAAAAACCTACCATAATCAAGGGGGTTTTATCCCAGGGATGCAAGGTTGGTTCAACATATGGAAGTCAATAAACATGATTCAGCACATAAACAGAATTACAAACAAAAATCTTATGATCATTTCAATAGACAGAGAAAAAGCATTTGATAAACTCAGCATCCTTTCATGATAAAATTCCTTAGCAAAATAGGCATAGAAAGAATATACTTCAAAACAGTAAAAGCCATATTTGACAAACTCACAGCCAACATCATCCTGAAAAGGGAAAAGTTGAAAGGATTTCCCCTCAGAACTGGAACAAGCCAAGGATGCCCACTTTCATCACTCCTAGTCAACACAGTACTAGAAATCCTCGCCAAAGCAATCAGGCAAGAGAAAGAAATATAGGGTATCCAAATTGGAAACAAAGAAGTCAAACTATCTCTGTATGCTGATGATATGATCTTATACCTAGAGAACCCTAAGACTCCTCCAAAACATTCTTGAACTTGTTAAATGAATTCAGTAAAGTCTCAAGTTATAAAATCAACATACATAAATCAGTAGCTCTGCTATATGCCAGTAAAGACCAAGCTGAGAGTCAAATCAAGAACTCAATCTCATTTACAATAGCTGCCAAAAAAGCTAAATTGCCTAGGGATATATTTAACCAAGGAAGTGCAGGGCCTTTACAAGAACTCCAAAACACCGATGAAAGAAATTGTAGGTGACACAAACAAATGGAAAAACATTCCATGGACTGGAAGACTCAACGTTGTTAAAATAACCATACTATCCAAAGTAATCTACAGATTCAATGCAGACCCTAATAAACCGCCAACATCATTTTTCACAGAATTAGAAAAAACTCCTAAAATGCATATGGAACCAAAAAAGAACCTGAGAAGTCAAAGCAATCCTAAGCAAAAAGAACAAAACTGGAGATATCACAGTACCCAATTTCAAATTATATGACAAGGCTATAGTAACCAACACAGCATGGTCTGGTCCAAGGGCAGACAGATGAGCCAAGGGAATAGGATACAGAATTCAGAAATAAACCCAAATATCTACAACCAACTGATGATCTTCAACAGAGAAGACAGAAACACTGGGGAAAGGGAACCCTATTCAATAAATGGTACTGGGAAAATTGAATAGTCACATGCAGGACAATGAAACTGGATCCCTGTCTCTCACCATATATAAAAATTAACTCAAGACGGATTACAGACTTAAATGCCAGACCTGAAACCATAAGAATCCTAGAAGAAAACCTAGGAGAAACTCTTTTGGACGTTGGCCTAGGCTAAGAACTTATGGCTAAAATCCCAAAAGAAAATTCAACAAAATAAATAAGTGGGACTTAATTCAACTGAAAAGTTTCTGCACAGCAAAAGAAATAATCAAGAGAGTAAAAGGCAACCTTCAGAATGGGAGAAAATAATCGCCAACTATACATCCAACAAAGGACTAATACCCAGAATCTACAAAGAATTCAAATCAGCTGGAAAAAATTAAGCAAATCCACTAAAAAGTGGGCCAATGACATGAACAGACATCTCTCAAAAGAAGATATACAAATGGTCAACAAACATATGAAAAAATACTCATTACCGGGAGAAATGCAGATTACAACCACAATGAGATACCACCTTACACCCGTCAGAATGACCAATATTATAAGATCAAAAAATGAGAGATGTTGGCGCGGATGTGGTAAAAAGGAACGCTTATCCACTGTTGGTGGGAGTGTAAATTAGTATAACCTCTATGGAAATCGGTATGGAGATTTCTCAAAGAATTAAAAGTAGACCCACCATTCGATCCAGCAATCCTACTTGTTGGTATCTACTCAAAGAATCAGAGGCCATTATACAAAAAAGACACCTGCATTTGTATGTTTCTCGCAGCAAAATTCACAGTTGTAAAGATGTGGAACCAACCTAAATGCCCATCAACTGACTCGTGGTTAAAGAAAATGTGGTGTATATATACTATGGAATTCTATTCAGCCACCAAAAAGAATGAAAGGATATCTTCTGCAGCAACTTGGATGGCAATGGAGATCGCCATCCAGAGTGAAGTAACACAGGAATGGAAAACCAAACCCCGCATGTTCTCACTTATAAGTGGGGAGCTACGCTAGAGGTCTGCAAAGCACAGAGAGGGGTATGATGGACTGGAGACTCAGATAGGGGAGGGCGGGGGGGAGGACAAAACCATGACCTCTCAGGTACAATGTGCACCTAGAGATGGTGCACGAAAGCCCGACTTCCTCACCACTGTAAAATGCATCCATGTACCCCAAAACTACACACACCCCTAGAGCTATTGACATTTTAAACAATTAAATTTAAAAAATCACCTTTAGTGTAGACATCGTTGCAGATAGAGAGCACTTTACAGCGCTGGTCCAGGCGGCACTGAAGGTGGTGGCCTTGCTGCTTGGAGCGAGAACAAACCGTCACGCACACAAAACGAGTGCCAGGTATTCAGTCCTCACAAGAATGTCAGGTAGAGAGACTACATCTTCATTTTACATCTGAGTAAACTGAGGTGCAGAGCGGGCAAGTAACGTTCCCAAGGCCACATCCTCAGTGTGAGAGTAAGGATTTGCACTCAGCCGTCTGACTAGACAGCTCTCACCTCTCACTTCTACTAGGAGTGTTTTCACTGAAAGATCTTCTGAAAGGCCAGGCATGGTGGTTCACACCTGTCATCCCAGCACTCTGGGAGGTGGAAGTGGGAGGATTGCCTGAGCTCAGGGGTTTGAGAACAGCCTGGGCAACATGGTGAGATCTCATCTCTACAGTAAATAAATAATCAGCTGGGTGTGGTGGCAAGCACCTGTAGTTTCAGCTACTTGGAAGCTGAGGCAGAAGGATTGCCTGAGCCCAGCAGGTGGAGGCTGCAGTGAGCTGTGATCGTGCCACTACACTACAGCCTGGGTGACAGAGTGAGATTCCAACTCAAAAAAATAAAAAAATAAAAAGATGTACCAAAAGGCAGAGGATTCTTCCAAAATATGAACATTTGTGCCACAGTTCATCTAGGCTGGTGGCACACCTGAAACCCAGCAATCTGAGGGGCTTCTGAGAGGCACCTACCTTATTGCTACCTGGTGTGGATACTCAGTCATAGAGCAGTGGAGCACCTACCCCTGATATTCTGGGCTTTGGGGTCTGGCTGTATCCTTAACCCTCAGACACCTGAGCTACCGCCATGTGGTGCTCAAGTAGGTGGGGCCCCGACGTTAAAAGCCTGTGACTCACACCTGAGAAAGTCCTTCCCTTTTCGGGTCTCCAGCCTGCTTACTGGATCAAGGAGAAAGTCTCACGTAGGGGCTACTTCACTGTTAATGCCTCTCTTAAAACTGCACATCGCTTTTGTCATAACAAAGACACACCAGCTTTGTGGGGGACAGCATCTTGCTGAAATTTAAAACGCTGCCCAAGCTGAGTGCAGTAGCTAATGCCTGTTATCCCAGTGTTTTGGGAGGCTGAAGCAGGAGGACTGCTTGAGGCCAGGAGTTCAAGACCCACCTGGGCAACATAGCTAGACTCTGTCTCTACAAAAAAATAAAACATTAGTTGAGCATGGTGGGACATGCCTGTAGTCCCAGCTACTCGTGAGGCTGAGATGGAAGGATCTCTTAAGCCCAGAGCTCAAGGCTACAGCGAGCTATGATCACTTCACTGCACTCCAGTCTGGGTGACAGAGCAAGACTCTGTCTCTTAAAAAAAACTCCATGTCGGGCTCAGTGGCTCAGCCTGTAATCCTGCGCCTTTGGGAGGCTGAGGTGAGTGGATTGCCTAAGCCCACAGGTTCGAGGCCTGCCTGGGCAACTTGGTGAGACCTCATCTCTACAATAAATCAAAATGAGCCGGGCGTGGTAGTGCGTGCCTGTAGTTCCAGCTACTTGGAAGGCTGAGGCGGAAGGATCGCCGGAGCCCAGCAGGTCGAGGCTGCGGTGGCCGGGAGCGGCCACTGCACTCCAGTCTGGGCGACAGAGTGAGACTCCAACTCAAAAAACAAAAAAACAAAAAACCAAAAAAACTCCAGACTGGGCTTGGTGGCTCAGCCTGTAATCCCAGCACTTTGGGAGGCCGAGGCGAGTGGATTGCCTGAGCCCAGGGGGGTTTGAGACCCACCCAGCAACTTGGCGAGACCTCGTCTCTTCAATAAATCAAAAATTAGTGGGGCGCAGTAGTGCATGCCTGTAGTTCCAACTACTTGGAAGGCTGAGGTGGAAGGATTGCACGAGCTCAGCAGGTCGAGGCTGCAGTGGCCGGGAGCGGCCACTGCACTCCAGTCTGGGTGACAGAGTGAGACTCCAACTCAAGAAAAAAATAAAACAAAACAAAAAAAACTCCATACTGCTCAATTTTCACTGTACTTGGTTTTGCTGTGACCCTTTACCTAAGACAATGAATGGATCTTGGGTTTTTAAAAAATATGTAGTCAGAATTAAGAACTTCCTTTTTTTTTTTTGAGTTGAAGTCTCACTCCATCGCCCAGGCTGGAGTAACAGTGGCACACTCATGGCCCGCACAATGTCGACCTGCTGAGTACCAGTGATCCTTCTGCCTCAGCCTTCCAAGTAGTCAGAACTACAGGCACGCACTACCAGGCCGGCTAATTTTTTGATTTACTGTAGAGACGAGGTCTCGCCAAGTTGCCTGGGCTGGTCTAGAACCCGCAGGCTCAGGCAATTCATTCACCTCGGCCTCCCAAAGTGCTGGGATTGCTGGCTGAGCCACTGAGCCCAGCCAAGAACTTCCTTTTAAAATAATATTTAAGCTTCAAAAAATAAGTCCAGCTGAAGAAATTCAGTGCTAGAGAACTGGCCCGTGCAAGCGTCTTCTGCTCCAGCCCAGAGCCATGTCTCAGCCCTCATGGTGTCTCCAGCCTGTCCGGGCCCAGCAGGCTCACTAACCAAAGGCTTGTCTGGATCGAGTCAGCCCCGTCAACCCTGGTGGCACACACAGAGTCTGCCTCCCTGAACAAAGGACACTGTGCAAACAAGACCTTGGCTTCCACGTGCCTCTCTCTTGCTCTCCTGGAGAGGGAGGCCTGATGGTCTCCGAGGGTCCCCTCAACAGGGATCTCCCCCATGGCTCTGACAGCGTGCTGATAATTTAGGTCACTTACTGACTAGCATGCCCCTGGAGCCCGTTCCCCGGGCATGTGACGCTTCCAAGTGGCAATGCAGAGTCAGATGCGTGCAGGGAAAGGAAAACGGAACACACCCAGCAAAGCCCCGCCCCCGCCCTGCAATGCAGAAACAGAACGAGCCCCTGGTCTGGTGTAGCCGGCACCCGTCCTCCCAACTGGACCCTAATGAGGCCGGACGGCTGTTCCCCGCCCTGGGACCGGGAGGAAGCCTGGGATTGTCTCGGCTGAGAAGCTTCTGACCCCGAGACCCATCAGAACTGCCGCTCGGATGAGCAGAAAATGGCAGGTGATGAATTTTTTAGGACCACCCGCTGCATGCCAGTTGTAGCAGACTGTGAGATAATGTATTGGGCTTTTTTGGGACATGCATTATTGATCCAGGTCTGTCTAGTGGTTTATAAAAAGCCCGTCATCCGCCCCACCACCACCTCCTACCCTTCACCTCCCGAAAGCAGTCTGGCCTCCCTCAAAGGCCAGTGCTTCTGGGGGAGGAAGGTCCAGCCTGCCTGGGGAGGGCAGGACCCGCTGGCACTGACCGATGCTGTTCAGTGCTATTGGATGAGCACTGGTGTGAGGGGCTCTGGACCCACAGCATGCACTTCCTGAAATTTATCTTTCTGAAACGCTCATTCGCTGCACAGACACGTGCAGAGATGTGTGCATACGCTCCCAGCAAAGATGCCGGCATCAGTGGTAAACCAGCCAACACACACACACTAGCAATCTAGAAACTATGCAATGTCCATCCCAGAAGTCTGGTTGAGTAGTGCAGTGGTTAAGATCACAGGCTCTGCGTTCAAGTCCTGTCTAATCACATTCTAACTGTACGACCTTAGATGAGTGGCTTCATGTCTTTGTGCCTCAGTTTCCCCATCTGTGGAATGGAGAGAACAGGTCTCTGTATTTCCTTTGCTCTCCTCCCTCCTGCGTCCACGCCATCCCATACCCACGACTCCTTTCCTCAGACTCCCGCATCCTGTGGGTTTTAGACAAGAGTCACCGGTGCAGAATTACAGTCAGGTGGCGACCCAAGGCTTAACGGGATCGTGCCACTACAGCAAAAACACCTTGTTCCTAAGAGGGGCTGTTCAGTCACCTTCTGAGTCAGGCCCCAAATCTAGGAGGAATGAATGAACACGCCGATGTCGCACATTCCAGGGCACGACTATGCCCGAAACCGCCTGGGGGCCACTTGAGGCGAGACCCGAGGGTCTCTGTGGTCCAGGTCCCGCCTACCAGTCCTCTCTGCAAAATTCTGCCAGAAACGAAACGGACACCCCCATGGCCATGGCCCGCAGATGCCCCACAGTTACCAACGCGGCTCACGCTAAATGCTGCCAGGAGATAGGTATCACGTGTGTCAAACTGTCAATAAAAGCTCTGGGCTCTGATTGCTTCCTGGCTGCAAATTCTTTTTTGCACTGATAAGCTCCCCGAGAAAAATCTATACTTGTGACCATTAATGCAAAGCACTGCAAAGTGCGACTTGGTTTTGTATCAATTGCCTTTTCTTGGTCACTAGTCGACGGATGCAGGTGACAAAGGCTTCCCTAGTCAGCCTCTACGTCTGTAGCCACCAACAATATTCTGCTGTTCCTGGACAGCGACAGAGGTGAAGGGCCACCCCTTACCTGGTCAACGACTGGCGGTCCCCACCACGATGCACGAGCGCCTCCAAGAGCCGGTGCTAGCCTCCCCAGTCTCCTGTTCCCCCTGCCTTCCCCAGGCTCCAGCCACAGCAGCCATCTTAGTCCTGCCTCAGGGCCATTGCACATGCTGTTCCCCCTGCCTAGAAGGGTTTTCCCCAGGTTTTCCCAACACACAGGAGTACTGATGATGAGAAGGGAATCTAAGTTCTAGGAGAAGGAAAAGACTCAAGGCTGTAGGCTGTCCAGCACAGTATCCACAGCCACAAGTGGCCACTGAGCACCTGTGAGGTGGCTGGTCCTAACTGAGGCGTGCCCTGCGTGCGAAATACATGCCAGATTTCAAAACTAATGGAAAAATCATGAATGTAAAATCTCTCCTTTTTTTTAAAGGCAGGGTCTCCCTGTTGCCCAGGCTGGAGTGCTGTGGTGTGATCATAGCTTACCGCAGCCTTGAACTCCTGGGCTCAAGTGATCCTCCCGCCTCAGCCTTCCAAGAAGCTGAGACTACAAAGCACCACGCTGGACTAATTTTTAACACATTTAGAGATGGGAGTCTTGCTATGTTGCCTTGGCTGGTCTTGAACTCCTGGCCTCAAACAATCCTCCTGCCTCGACCTCCCAAGCAACTGGGTCTACAGACGTGAATCACTACGTCTGGTTCACAGATGATTTTTCATATTAGCTACATGTTCAGATGATTATAATTTGAGTATGCTGGGTCAAACAAAACATGTCTTTAAAATTAATTTCACCAGGCATTTACTTTTGAAAAATACATAAGACAGCATGTCACTTGCACTTCTGGTTTGAATTATATTCCTACAGGACAGTGCTAGGGTGGGGTTTCGCAGGAGAAATGGGACCCAATGAAAGCAGTGAGTTCAGAGAGGAGACAGAGCGGGAGAAAGCTGACACCGAGACATACTCCAAAGGGGAGGAATCTACGTGGGGTCTGACCGAGAGCAGAAGGCCCAGCTGAGACAGACTCTGGGGATCTCATCTGTGGGGGTCTCTTCCTGGTGCTGATGAACATGTGAGAAAGGCCTTGGGCCGGGCCGAAGCAGCCCAAGTCCTGCTCAGGAGGGCAGGGAGGTGTCAGGGGGAGGGTTCCACAGTGGCCCAGGAAACCGGGGGTGAGGGTGGGGGTGGAGGGGAACAGAGGGCAGACACTGAGGCCAAGGGCTGGCTAGAGGAGCCCGGGCACGTGGACTGAGCCTGTTGCATCAGCCGTCGGCGTGAACGAACGAACCTAGGAAAAGGGACTGCCCTTACCTGCTCTCGCAGGAACCTGTAGGACCGAGGAGAGGAGGCTCAGGGGTCCCAAATGCACACACATGCACATAAGCACACATGTAAACACGCACACACCTGCACAGGCACACACATATGCAAACAGGCACATATGCATGCACACATGTGCAAACACACACACACACACACACACGATTTGAGTGTACTGGGTCAAACACAATGCTTTTCAAGTTAATTTAAAAACTAAAGTTAATTTCACCAGAACACAGGTATGCAAACACACGGCTGGCTCCTTCTTCTCCCCAGCATTGGCTCGAATGCCACCGCCTCTGGGAGGCCCTCTGGATTTCCAGTTGAAAGCAGCAGGCCTGCCCCATCGCCCAGCACCTGCCCCTCACGAAGGGGCGGCCACTGGACCAAGGGCCGGTCCCCTCACCGGCCGGGATGGGGACGGTCCCTGTCGACTCATCAAGACGAAAGCCCCAGTCCTAGAGCACCCTAATACGTTGTGGGAATCTAACGGCCGTCAGGCACGGGTAAGCGACCGGCCTCCGCATCCCTCCCCTCTCTTTCACATGCTGGAGAAACCCAGAAACAGTCCTGCTTTAGGGGACAGGGCGGGACCCCCAACCCTGAGGACCCAGCTGTGCACCCATGCGGATGTGACCCCTCCCGTGTCTACACAGCCGCCTGGCCGTGGGGACGAGGTGCCCTGGGGCGGGCCTCTGCCGGCTGGGGGGCAGGGGGCACTTACCCAGTTCCACGTCCTGGTCGTCGGTGAGCACCAGGATGATGTTGGGGCGGATGTTCCTGCGGTCCCGCTGAAACCGGCCCTTCAGGCGCGGATGCGACAGGAACGCCGAGCTCCCGCCCAGCAGGGAGAGGGTGGTGGCGGACAGCAGGCACAGCAGGAGGCTGGGGGGGCCCATCTTCCCGCGGCGGGGGAGGCAGCGGCCCCAGCTGCGCTGCGTGGACCGGCTTGCCTTCCCTCTCAGACCTGGAGGAGGAGGAGGGGGAGGACAGGCCGGCGTTGAGGTCCTGGCTGCCGCTGCTCCCTCTCACTCTCGCGCGATGGCCGACACACACACGACCCTGTCTTAAGCCGGGCAAGCCGCGGGGAGCAAAACCCCGACTCCGCCAAGTTCAAGAAGTGCTCGGCCGGCAGAGGGGCAGCAGCGCCTGCTGTGACCACCCCTGCGGAAAGGCTTCCTGCCCGACTCGCCTCTGATGGGGACCCGCGTCAGATCACCAGCCCCGTCTCCAGACGGTCCGCCCAGTCCAGCAGATGGTCATCCCCAGAGAGGAGCGACAGCAGCCTGCCCTGAGGGGGTCAACACCCTGGTCTTCCCAGCACTGTGGGTGCAGGAGTGAGGGAGGGGACGGTCCCGCTGTCCAGGAGTTTCCCTGAGCGCTGGGGCGGGAGGCCTTGGGCTGGACGACGTGCTCGTTCCAGTCCCAGATTCTCCCTCACCTGCTTGGCTTCCCCACAAACAAGCCAACGAGGAACCTCGGTTTCCCCATGAATGACGGGGGTAGGCATGGCTGCTATAAGAATTCAGTCCTGCAGACGTGTGGAAGCCTCCGTTCATGGATCCCAGAGCTAGGCCCAAGGTGTTCCCATGAGGGCTAAAGATGGCGGGAGGACCATCACTGCCCCCCCACGGCGCCCACGGCCACCCCACGGCGACCACGGCCATCCCACGGTGACCTCGGCTCCTATGGCAACCTCGGCCATCCCCACACCCCAGGCCAGACGGGGTCCCAAGCTCAGGCCGGTGGGGGTGGCGGGAGCCAGCCGGGGTTGGCGCGGTTTCTGACATCGCCCGCTCTGCTCTCTGCGGTCATTTTTCTGCTTCTGGAGGAAATGAGCCTTCAGGTTCTGTCCAGATATAGACCTTTGGTATCATTTATTTAAAACGAGAAGGCAAGAGAGCGGGGCCTGCAGATGTGCAGGGAGGAAGCCGAGAGCATTTCCACTGGGTCAGGCTGTGTCGCCGTGACCTTGAGGGTCTGCTTGTCCCCGCCGTCCAGGGGGAGCCCCAGCTGCCACCCCAAGTCACGGCCCAGGGACTCAGCAAGGGTTCTAGGTTCTGCGGG
>NW_007249942.1:130844-153778 GCF_000164805.1 Carlito syrichta | reverse complement strand
GGGGGGGGGGGGGGGGGGGGGGTGCTGCCTGCATTGTCTCTCCCAGGGAGGGCAACGGCCCTGGGGGCGAGTCTCCCCTGACCCCACCCCGTTCTCCATCCTCCCGAGGGCAGCCCAGGGATCTCCCTAAAACAGGAATCAGGTCACAGCACTCAGCAGGGTCCGCTGGGCTGAGAGCAGCAGGCACACAGGGCCGGACTGAAGGGGGTGCTTATTTCCGGCCATGCAGGCACCAGGCCCTCACCTCTCCCAGGTGCCAGTCCTGGGTTCCCCCGATGCCCATGGCCCACAGGATAAACGCACTCTCCCGGTCAGGGCCCGCAAGACTGGTCTCTGCCCCTCTCCTCCACCCTCAGTTCCTCCCCAGTCCCACAGGCTTCTTTCTGTTGCTTGGACTGACAAGCCAATTTCTGCCCCAGGGCCTTTGCACTTGCTTTTCTAAAAAAAAAAACAGCTGTAAGAGTTTTTCCTCAAGTTTTCTATGATGGACTCATGCTTGCTGCCAAGTCTAGGCACAAGGGTCACCTCTTCAGAGAGGCCTGCCCTGATCACCCTATTTAAAGTGGGACCCCCACCCCAGGTACTCTGCATTTTGAAACCTGTTTTATTTCCTTTCCCTACAACCTGCAGTTATCTCAAGTATTGCCCGGTTCTCCCACACTGGAGCGTGGCCCCACGGGCAGGGACAAGGCCTGTGTGTTTCACAGTTCAGTCCTCAGGCCCGGCACAAAGAGATGTCTAGATAAAGAGAGAAGTGGGGGCGGTGGGGCGTGGCCGGGTCCCCCGCAGCCTGGGTCCACGAGGCTCAGAAGCCTCCATCACGGATGCCCCGTCTCAGGCACCCTCCGTGGGTCATCAAGGAGGAGTCGGGCCCTCCCAGTTCTCTGGGCAGTGCTGTCCCTGAAAAGGCCCAGGAAGGGTCCCTCCTGCTCCATCCCCCACCCCACCTGGTGCCCTGGAAGTTGGTCTCTGCGGGCTGCCCTTGCGTGCTGGCTTCTGGCCGAGGGTGGCAGGGTATGCACTCTCCCTCCCCAACAAGCAGTGGCTCCCCAGTGCCTTCATCTCTGCACATGGACACAACTCCTGTCAGGGGCCCCTTCTGCCTCCACCTTCCCCCCAGTTCCGGGTCTACCTCCCCTCCACCACCAAGTCTTTTTTTTTTCTTTGAGTGTGGAGGGTGTCTCACTCTGTCACCCAGGCTGAAGTATGGTGGTACAATCACGGCTCACCGCAGCCTCAACCTTCTGGGCTCAAGGGATCCTTCCACCTCAGCCTCCCAAGTAGCTAAGACTACAGGTGGCTGCCACCATACCAGCTATTTTTTTTTCTTTTTTGTAGAGACAAGTCTTACTATGTTGCCCAGGATGGTCTTGAACTCCTGGATTCAAGCAATCCTCTTGCCTTGGTCTCCCAAAGTACAGGCAGGAGCCACCGGACCTGGTCCTGTTTGTTTGTTTTTTTTTTTGAGTCAGGGTCTCACTCTGTTTCCCAAACTGGAGTGCAGGGGTGCAACCATGGCTCACTGCAGCCTCGACCTTCAGGCCTCAAGCCATGCTTCCACCTCAGCCTCCTGAGTAGCTGGGGCCACAGGTGCGCGCCACCATACCTGGCTAATTTTTTTGATTTCTTTGTAGAGATGAAGTCTTGCCATGCTGCCCAGGCTAGTCTAAAACTCCAGGACTCAAGGGATCCTCCTGCCTCAGCCTCTCAAAGTGCTGGGAGTACAGGTGTGCGCGCCCACGCCCAGACGTATCACATCTTGTTTGTTTCCTTAGTTCCACCCAGCCTCTGCAGACAGTGCTTCCTACCAACTCTCCAAGCGGCCCCCAGGGGAGCCCTCACCCACTTCACTCGGGGACCAGGCTGGCCCGTCTCCCTCTGGCACGTTCCTGGGAGCAGGAAGCAGGTTCCACACACTGCCACCTCCCCGCAGTGGCCTCCGACAGGACATTGAACAGAGTAGCTGCGTGAGAGTCATAGTGGCAGGGAACCCGGGGGCAGAAGACCGCGAGCTCCCTGGGACCACCAGGCAAACCCCGGCTCCTCCTCAGCCTCACCTGCTGAGACGTACGCCTCAGGACAGCCGCAGCCACAGCAACGCTGTGCCACGCTGTGTGATGGTGAAGAGCGTGGCCTCTGGGACGGCTTGCTGAGTGGCCCTGGGATAAAAACCTAACACCTCAGTGCCTCAGTTTCCCCCTCTATAAAATGGGTGTGAAGGATTAAACCCATTAATACAGAAGGCTGAGGCTGGAGCCTGGCGCGTGGCACTCATCAGAACACAGAATTCATAGTGTGAACCACTGTGAGGCCGTTCTCACCATCAGTGCAGCTGTCCCCCGAGACAGGCCCTCTACATGCTCCTTCAGTCTCTGCAGCCACTCTCTCCAGCAGGCACTAGGAGCACATTTTACAGCTGGGAAAATTGAGGCTTACTCACTGTCCTCAGGCTAGCCCGAGGGAAGATGGCAGGGACGGGGTTTGATTTCTCTCCCAACGGCTCCGCATGCGCTGTTCACCGCATAACTCTGGTTTCCATCTCCTTCCATTCCCGGGCCATGGTCCCGTATCACACAGTCCATCAACGGCTATTGGCTTAACATGCTTCTACAAATGGCCTCATTTAAAAATAAAGACGGGCACGGTGACTCACACCTGCAATCCTAGCACCGTGGGACGCCAAGGCGAGAGGACGGCTTGGGCCTAGGAGTTCGGGACCAGCCCGGGCAACATCACGAGACCCTGTCTCTACAAAAAATTAAACAATTAGCCAGGAGTGGTGGCACATGCCTGTAGTAGTCCCAGCTACTCGGGAGGCTGAGGTAGAAGGATCACCTGAGCCCAGGAGGTCAAGACTGTGGTGAACTGTGATTGTGGGACTGCAGTCCAGCTTGGGGGACAGCGAGATCCCAATCTCAAAAATTAAAAAAAAAAATTAAAGTACAAATACATATTTTGGAGAAAGAAAACTTTCTGTCCAAAGATAAAAGGAAAACGGGCAGCCCTCCCCTGTGGAGCTAATTGCACAAATAGAAGTCACAGACAGCTGGACCCGTGGACTCAAGTCCCACAGCTCTGGGCTCTGCCAGCTTCTCGGGCTCACATGTTCTCCTACTTGTTCTCTTTTTAAGGGGGATTAGCAGGTGCTGAAAAAAGTCAAAGCACATTAGCACGGGCCTGAGACTTCCAGCTGGAGGAGGGGAGGCGGGGTGGAGGCTGGTGAAGGGGAGGCACGCCCTAGCTACCACGGTCTCGGAGCTACCCATGTCCTGGAGCAGTTCTCAAACTGCGCAGCCCATGCCCTCCTGGGGAAACACCGTGGGATGCCAACCAGCTCACGAAGACGCACATTCGTGTTCCTTCAGGTAGACAGACACGGAGTGGTGAAATAACATGGAGAGCATTTCCAAGCATTTCCCTGCAGACGGCAGTTCCCTTAAAGCAGAAACGAACGCTACAAATGCTCACAGGGAGCTTGAAATATTCCTGCCTCTGCTCTGAGCAGCTTACAGGTGTCGACTCATTTCATACGCCTATGCCCCCATCGGCGTCATACCCGCTTTCTGGATGAGGAAGCCGAGACACGGAGCGTTTAATCACTTTCCCACCATCTCACGGGAATGTACGTGGCAGAGAAGGCGCTCCAAGCCAGTCTGGCTGGGTGCGGCCGGCCCAGGCAGGAAGCAGGCCTTGGAGCGAATTTCGGAGCGTCTCCCGGCCTCAGTTTCTTTATTTGCCAAATGACGTGGCAGGCGGCCAGGTACCCTGGGAGGGCCTTCTGGGCGCTGGGCCTGGGATGCGAAGGTGGGGGAGGGGATGGGCGGGAGACACAGCCTCTGTTGGGAGCCCTGGGCCTGGCGGGTGGGGGGATGGGGATGGAGCCAAGGGGCACGGCCAGCTGGACTCTGGTGCCGGCTCCCCTGCTGTTCTTACAGCCCGGCCCCCCTCCGTGCCCCCTCCGCGGGCAGCCATCCCCCGCCAGGCAGGACGCTCTTCCTCTGGAGGGAAGTCAAAGCCCTGCCACCAGAAGCTGAAGGATAAGAAGAGCTAATTATTTCATCAGATCAAGTCATCAGTGGGTCGATTTTTGATGAATTCCCCTGGCTCAGACCCCTGGCCCCGCGCCAGCCTCTCTCCGGATGCCGAAGAAATCAATTAAAAATGACACGGGGGATTCGGCCTGTTTTTTTCCTTCTTGGTAGAATATTCAAAGTGGCTGAACCAAGCGTCTTCGGTGAATCTGCACGGCCCCTCGCGGCCTGACAGTCCATCCCTGCCGCGGACGACGTCTCTGGTCCCGCCAGCTCCTCTCAAAGGCCACCTGCCTCGTCCTCTCCTTCCCGAGCCATCTTGGCGACCTCAGCAGAGGCTCCCCAGCCCAGGAAAACGTCTCTGGAAACACCCGGTGTCCCGCCAGTTCAGAAACATCGCCCCGTTTTAGGATTTCTCTGTGGGTCTCAGGGGGACTGATACTCCTAAGCGCTGTACACCCCAGCCGTGGAAAGACCCCGGGGACCTCATCCAGGCCTGTCTGGAAGGACCCAGATGGGCTGTTTTCTTCTGACCAACCCCAAATCCGGTGAGAGGACCCTCAGATACAAGTGTGGGACCAATCGGGCGGCGGAGGTGGTAGGAAATGAAAAAGAGGTCAGAGGCAGTAGAAGGCACTGGTCAGATGGGAAGACCCCCACAAGCGGTGGGAAGAGAGGAATTGTGGGTGCACAGATGTGCCCCACCCCCCGTGCTGGGTCCAGAGCTGCGCAAAAGTGTCCTTGACCCTCCCAAGTCGTCCAGAGAACCTGACCATGTCCTCTACCTTTGTTTCCTGGATTCTTACTTATTCAGGGCTCCGATGTGTGAAGCACTGTGTTCAATCCTGTTAAAATCAAGCCTGTCTTCCTCCACGGAAAAGCCTTCAAAGGGCTCCCATCTCATACAGAATAAAACCCCCAAACCCTCCAAAGGACCTACAAGACCCTACACAACCTGCCCCATCCCCCTCTCTGACCTTATCCCCTTCCTCTCTCTCCCTCCCTGGCACCAGCCACATGGTCTCTGCACTGTTCTTTGAACATGTTAGGTGTATCCCCACCCCGGGACCTTTGCGTGTGCGGTCCCTCTGCCTGGAGCCTTCATTCAGCTGTCTTCATGGCACCCTCTCTACCTCCTTCGGGGGTCTTGCTCAACTTCACCTTCACAGGTGAACACAGAATCTCTGCCCTCTCCCGTAGCACTTACCGCCTCTGACAGCAAACTACTTGATTTCTTTGTGGGTCTCTCCCCACCAGAACATCAGCTTCCCTGAAGGTGGAGCTTTTTATCGGCTGTGTTCACATCTGTAGCCCCGACACTTAGGGGGTGGATTGGCAGTGGAGGGAAACTGCTAGGGGAGGGAGGGGCATACCTCACCAACAAGGATGCCTGCATGATCAATGTTTATATACCTAACCCTGAAATGTACCCCACATCTTTACAAAAAAATTAAAAAAACAACAACAGTGCTTGGGGCACACATAGCAGGCACTCAAAATATCTCCTAACTTAGCCAAGAATTTTCTCCCTCCGCCTCCTAACAGCCCCTACTTGTGCTTGGGGACCACTCACACACTTATTCCCTTTCTACCATTTGACTGCAGGGCCGATCACGTGACCCAGGTCTGGTCAGTGAGCAAGAGGGAGCTCCAGAGGCCACAGGAGGCTGCGTCCTCCCTTCCCGTCTCCCAGGAGGGGGCGGGTCTGGTGCTGATGGCAGGCTCCCATGGGGTGGAGCCTAAATGAGGATGTGGGTGACAACGGGCTGGACCAGGTGGCATCTCATCTTGTAGCCAGTTACAGGCTCAAATAAGCACCCTTTGTTGCTCAAGCTAGTCTGAGTTAGGGCTGTCATCTGCAAGAGGAAGCACCCAGTCCCATGGGGTCAACACCCTAAAAGAACAACAATGACTAATCGCTGGAGTCACGGGCCCTGCACAATCCTAAGCACTTTCCCCGCATTAACTCCGGTCACCATGAGGCTCCCCTGAGCCTTGGGTCACCTGGGCAACACAGCGAGACCTCATCTTTGCAGAAAATCAAAATAAAAAAATCAGCCGGGCGTGTGCCCGTAGTCAGTGAGGTGGGAGGATCACTTGAGTCCAGGAGTTGGGAGATTGTGGTGAGCTGTGATCGTGCCACGGCACTCCAGCCTGGGGAACGGAGCGAGACCCTGACTCCAAGACAAAAACGAACTAAACAAAAAACAGACAAGGAAGTGGAGGCAGGGGTAGGTTCTAGAACGCACTCCATGTCATGCAGCTTGGGTGATGAGCACCGTCCCCTGGGCCCTCCCCTCCTCATCCTCTGTCCACTCTTCCATTATCCCCAGGAAGCTCACTTGCCTGGCACGTCACCTGGCTTCCTGCTCTCTGGCTCCTGGTTGGGTTTGGCCATCGGAGACGCCAACTGGGGAAGGGAAGGAAGGGGGAGAGGGGTCGGGGCTCTTCCCAGGTGCCCTCACTGCCAGGTTTCTGGGAACTAAGTAGGGGACATAGAGGAGACACAACTCTCCAAGGCTCTACTGAGGGCCACAGCTCCCGTGGGCAGCCCTCTCCAGGTCCCAGCAGATACTCCCTGTACCACTGGCCCCAGAGATCTCTAACATTCATGTCTGTTCACACCCTTGTTGAAGGGCACCTCTTACTTCCTGCAGGGCCTCGGACTGATAGAGCAGTCGGCAGCGTGGCTATTTGCACCCATTCCAATCCCACAGCCCTCTCTCTCGACTCCTGTGCTCATTTGGAAACCAACGAATGATCCAAGGGACTGAGGTTAAGTGTGTTGCACAAACAGGAAGAAGAAAGCGGAAACTGCTGGCCTGGGGGCAGGCCGGGAGGGCTGCCTGGAGGAGCACTTACGGAGTAAACTTTGAGAGGCCTACAGGAGCCAAGTCCCGGAGAATCCACAGGATTTGGACAGCCCCTGAAGAAGAGGGCCAGGACAGGCAGGAGAAACAGCTTGAGCAAAGAGCAGGCAGAGGGAAGAGGCGGAGGAAACAGGGAGGGGAATGTGTGGTCCCAAACGTCACAAGCCCAGAAGTCATCTAGACAGGGGAGGACACACGAGCATCTGCTGAACCTCACACTGCCCTGGTGGCTCCCCTTCCTCCTGGCTGCAGGCCTTGTCCAGCCTTTGCTCCTCCCTGGGGCTGTCAAAGAAAGGGCGGGGGTGCCTCAAACCCACAGGCCAGCCCCCCTCCCTATCTCCCTTCCATCCCCTATGTAGGTCCAGGTCACTAGGTGGCTGTCTGGGCCCGTTCTTGGAGCTAAGCCAGCCTTCCCGAGCGGAACAGGGGACGAGAGGAGTGCTCTTCGGAGGGGGGAGGGGAAGATCAGTTTTGAAGACAAGGGCTCCGGGTCTGGAAAGGAGATTAGGCCCAGAACTCAGGGCTGACCCAGCTGCCTGCACAGTAAGAAATTCCTGAAGGTTCGTCTGTGCCAGGTACAGTTCTTGGCACTGTGGATAAAGCAGTGAAGAAAAAAGCAGCCTCTGCTGCCCGCATGGAGCTGAAATCCTAAGGAATCAACATATCAAGAGCTGGAGTGGAAAGACTCCAGCTAAAAGTGAGAAGGGTCAGAATCCAGAACTGGACATGATGGCAGAACACAGGGGAACTGTCCGGACAAGCTCATGGATCACAATTAGAGCTCAAAGAAAGTTTAGAAACAACACAGTCAAGTCTTGGCTGGGCATGATGGTTCAAGGCCTGCAATCCCAGCACTTTGGGAGGCTGAGGCGAGAGGATCGCTGGAGCCCAGGAGTTTGAGACCAGCCTGGGCAATATAGCAAGACCTTGTCTCTACAAGAAAGTTAAAAAAAAATTAGCTGGGTGTGGTGGTGCACACCTGTAGTCCCAGTTACCCGAGAGGCTGGGGCGGGAGGATCGCCTAAGCCCAGAGGTCAAGGCTGCGGTTAGCTATGATCGTGCCACTGCTCTCCAGCCTGGGTGATCATGAGACCCCCGTCTCCAAACAAAAACAAAATGTATTCTAGTCTTGGGAAGCTGAGGGTCAAAATGTTTCTGCATGTCAAGTGAGTGGCTGCTTGAGAGGCCATGTACTCCACGCAAATATCTGAGCACTTGCCATTTGCCACTTTTCATGATCATTGGAAAAAACAAAAACAAAAAAACAAAAAACAAAAACCCAGAAAATCTCTAATTCCACGGAACTGACAAAGAGGGTCGATACAGGCAAGCAAACGGCCTAACACACGCCTGGGAGAGAATACAGCTACAGGGAACAAACACACTGAGGAGGGGTGAGGAAGGACCTGGAGCCAGAATGCCTGGGCTTAGATCTCAGTTCTGCCGGATACCAAGCAAGTCCCAGAACCGTGTATGGTCTCCCTGGCTGCATCTGGAAAGTGAGGATGAAGCTGCTAGAACAGATCGGTACACAATAAGTGCCCAATAAATGCTGCCTTGGGTTACAAGCTAGGTTTGGGCCACCTGGCGTTCTCTCACCCTGCTTTCTGGAACAGTTCCCAGTTTTCTTTCTTCCAAGCAGGATTTATTGAGAGGACAGAAAAGCTCCCAGGGTGGGAGAGGGCCCGTGGGGGTTGCCCAACAGCTCCCAGTTCCCATGTGGGGTCCTCTTCTCCCCATCCTTGGTCCACAGGTTCAAGTGCGACCCTGGAGCCCCCAGGCTAGACCCTGGGATCCAGATGAGCTGCTCAGAGCCTTTCTACCTCCCTGTCTCCGTGACCAGCCAGGGTCGCCCAGGTGCCTCGACCCAATTGGTCAGGAAGAGGCACCCACTCTTTCCAGTTGGCCAACTCGTTCCACATTGTCCCACCGGGAGGACCCAGGAAGACGGATGCCATCTCGCCTCATGTGGTGTCAGGAGAGGCCAACGCCCAGAAGAGAGCAGCGCTGTGATATGGAACGAATTTGACACCTGGATCCAGCTAAGCCTGAAAGAGGAAGATGAACTTCTGGGTTCTTTGTTTCAAGCCCAAGAAATTCCTCTTTCTCTTTCAACAAATTTGAGCAGTTTTGTTTTTCCTTTTAGGTCAGTTTCCTCATACTTTGACACTTTAGGTGCATGCGTCAGATCCTGCCCCCCCATCGTCTTGCTCTGGGTTCGTTTTCTGTCCCTTGCAACCAAATGTGCTCAAATGGGAGCAGGCTGGAGGCAGGGGGGTGACTGGGTGGCTTCCTGGCCCCCTTGTGTCTCCACGAACAGAGAGGCCTCACAGCGCCCGCCAGCCCTTCTTTGACAACGGTAAGATGGGGGGGGAGAGGTGGGAAGAACGTGGGCGTGGGCGTCACCCATTCTGGTGGTGACTCGAGCCTCAGTCTCTTCATGTGCCAAGGAAAACAGCTCCCTGGGCATGGACTTGGGGACCGGGATGGGTGGAGTCTGGGGCTGGGGAGAGGGCGCCTTCCCTGCCTCCCTGCCTGAAGCAGCCGACCCCCTCACTCCTACCCTCAGTCACAGGACTGTCTCTTTGGAGCAGGCGTCACAACCCATGATTCCTCTCGGGACTCTTCTGTGGGAGTTCTTCTCTCAGGGGGAACTCCCTCCCACGAGAAGCTCCATGTGGGCAGGCCCGTTGCTCTCTGGGTTGCCCCCTCAGCCCCAGCTCCTGGCACCACAGAGGTGCTAATTCCTCCAGTGAGTCAACCAAGGTTTCCTGAGCACCTACTATGCGCCAGGTCCTATTCTCAGCGCTGAGAATCCAGGAAAACAACCCTGAGTGGATGATGCCAAAACAAAGGCCACGGCGTGCCGGGCGATGATTCTAAGATCACGCAGGGGAGGGAGGTTGGATGTGCTGGGGAGGAGGGCGGCCGGCGGGGCCATCAGGGAGGGGATGATCGGCGGGTCTGAGAGAGATGAAAGGATGTGCCTTGTGGACATTCAGGGGAAGAGCATTCCAGGCACAGGGAACAGCCAATGCAGCCATCCTGAGGTGGAAACACGCCTAGAGCTGGAGAAGCACACGGCTGGCAGGCACGGCTGGACCACACTGAGGGAGGAACCCAGGGGTCCCAGTCCAGGGGCCTCATGACCTGAGTAGGTCTTAACCAGCTCCTCCAGGCTGCCTGAGAACAGATGACAGAGCGTGAGGGTGGATTCCTGATATTGCTGCATGAATGAATGAATGAATGAATGAATGAATGAATGAACGAACGAACGAACACACGGTGGGGAGACTGGCATTGGCCCAATCCTCCCATTACTAACACTGTGTAACAATTTACCCCATAACTTGATGGTGGAATAAATCCCTTTTTTTGAGTGAGAGTCTCTCTCTGTCACCTAGACTGGAGTGCAGTGACATATTCACAGCTCACCTCAGCCTTGACCTCCTGGGCTCAAGCGATCCTTCTGCCTCAGCCTCCCGGGGCCGAACTCAAGCAATCCCCCTGCCTCAGCCTCCCAAAGTGCTTGGGATTACAGGCATGAGTCACCGTGCCTGGCCAATGCTAGAGATTTTATAGGCAGCTTCCCATCCACTCCAAAAGGGATGACATGGCTGACCTTGACACCCTGCACTCCACCCTACATGCCAGGGTCTCAGAAGCTCTGCTTGTCCACCTGCAGTCTTTCAGTTCACTAGGCATTGCCAAATAGCCCCCAGCCGAGAAGCATGGTCACAAGCAACGGCAGCACTGTAAGAACACAGGGACGCTGAGGCGCCATTCTTGCTTGCTGGGGGCTTCTTGCTGCTCCTTGCAATGGAATCAGGCCTTCTTGAAGACCAACAAGGAGGGGCTGATGGGATTCCCTCTGTGATGGCTCAGAAGGCCTAACAGAGAGCAGAGGAGGGAGTGGCCTACTTATGACGAGATTTGATGTTATGACATCCGTGCATGGACCGCTAAAACAGGACCACTGTGTCCCACCCGCTGGGAACCACTCAGCCCAGTCAACGGGACCAGGAGGGTGGAGTCCAGAGGTCTGGCCTGCAGCCTGGGCTTGCAAGAAGTCCGGCTGGCGTCTGAGAACCTTTGGGCAGAGACACCTGTCTGCACTGGCCTTTGTCTAAAGCAGCGGCAAAATGCCTACAGGGGTCAGGCAGGAGACTTGAGTGAAGTGAAATGGACTTAGGATAAGGGAGGGTGGGGCCTGGATGCACTGGGGACGCCCTTTCTAGAGTAAAATCTTACAACCCATTTTAAACACTGAGTGGACTAGATGAAGCCCCCTGGAGTTTGACCTAGGAGCTGTGTGCAACCCCGCAAAGCCACCTGATCTTTTCTGAAGACCTACGACGTGCCAGGCATGGAGGGGGATGCCAGTAAATTTCAGTGGACACCAGGCAGGCCAGGCCTGTCCTCAAGTGTCTGTCTCCCCCACTAGCTGACCTCCTGGTGGGGGAGACAGACAATTAGGCAATGAAGATGAATTTCAAATTGTCTGAAGAGCTTCGGAGGACATCATCAGGGAACAGGATGGAGAGTACACCGGGAAAGGCTTCTCAGAGCAGGCGACGAGGGCCCAGACCCGAGGTGGGTAAGAAGCCTGCAGTGGGTGAAATGCGTTCTCAGCAAAGAAAGATGCAAGTGCAAAGGCCCTGTGGCAGGAATGAGCAGAATAAAGCCAGCAATGTGGGAGCAGGGGCCAGCACTGCGGCCCGGCCTGGATGGGGCTGGATGTCACTCTGTCCCCGGCCCACGCCTAGCCGGCAGGCCGCACCTGCTGTCCTCCTTGGGTATTTAGGGAAGTGGGAATCAGAAACAGAAACGCCCACCCCTGCTCTTTGTTCCTTTGTCTCAGTGTGGACAAAAGCTTCCCTGGCAGTGAGTTACAAAGTTATTTCTGCAAAAGGCCTTGGGCCAAAAGCAATAAAGTTGGCCTAGAACAGAGACATCATTCACGCCTAATTGTGGGCTGGTTCTCGGTTCTCGGTGTCGACTGCCACAGTAGAGACCGGCAATTCCACCTTGTAACACCCCTTTCTGGCTAGCATGGTGGCTGACGCCTGGAATCCCAACACGCAGGGAGACGGAGGCGGCAGGATCGCTTGAGCCCAGGAGTTCGAGACCAGCCTGGGCAACACAGCGAGCCCCTGACTAAAAAAAAAAACCAAAAAACTAAACAAACCCCAAACCCTTCCTTTTAACCTCAGCCCTGTGCACCCCCATGAAACACGTGTTTATGTTCCCCAAGACGGCAGTCTCCTTGAGAAGAGCGAGGAGCACGAAGCTATTTGGCCTGCTGCATCAATGACCAGAGTCCTTGGACCCCTCTCACCCCAGCCATGGAGGTGCCCCCTCCCCCGGCACGGCTCTGCTAGAAGCAGCTTCTCATCAGCTCAGCCTGGAAACAACGGCTCTACGTTTATTGCAGAAGCGGGGGAAAGAGTGCAAAGCCACTTTTACCAAATAACCTGCTCCACAGGAAGGCGCGAGGGGAGAGCAGGTCCCCGTGGACCCCCGGCGGGAACAGTCACGTGGGAGGGAAGCCTGGGTCGGGGCTCTGAGCTGGGATCGGTTTCTCCCACGGGCGGCCTCACCCTCCAGGGGCCTCAGTGGGTGCAACCAGGTGTGGCGTGGGTGGCCAGTGCCTACGGTGGGGCGTGTCCTGGGGGGAGAGTGCCTGCAGAGGGCTGGCTGTGCCTTCCCAGAGCCAGGGTCAATCAGCCCGTCTTCCGGATGAAGATGCCGAGGCACGCCGGGGGATGTGGGCATTCGCGTCACCCATGAAGCCAAAAGCAGCCCCTGGCTCCCCAGCAGTCCCCAAATGCTGAACCCTGACCTCGAAAAGCTGCCACACGGACTTGGGTGTTCGGCTTTTAAACATGCGTGCATTCATTCATTTGAACATGCTGACTGCTCCCCGGGCACAGAGTGACCCATGCAGGGGTCATATGGAGATTGCTGATCTTTTGTTCATCCAGCATCTGGTCCCCTTCTTTTGACAACAGCACCCCACCCCGATTTCCTTTTGAGGACTGTCTCTATCCAGTCTGCCAAGGGGTGGTTATGTGACCAAGGTCGGCCAATCAGACTCCCTCGCTGTGCCCTCCTCTCTGCCAAAGGGTCGAGGGCAGAAAGAAAAAGCAGGTGCATTTGTCCCCCTGGAAGGAAAACCCCTCCTCAGGGGCTGCCAGCAACTCCTGCTCCAAGGCCCCAGGACACCCTCAGCTCCTGCCCTGTCCTTTCCCAAGCTGAGTTCTCTGACCTTTCTACCAATTCCCTGGGCTTCCAATATTCCCCCAACAAGGGATTCGAGGGAGTCGGACTCCAAGACTTACAGTCTGCAGGGAACTGTTACTTTGGGGACCTCCAAAAGGCCACACTGTTGGGTATTCACACCCTCGTGCGGGCTCCACCCTGTGAAACCGGGCTGGCTCTGTGACCTGTTTTGACCAAGAGAAGGTGGCAGGAGTGACACGTGCCAGTTCTGGGATTCAGCCTTCAGAAGGCCTGGCAGCTTTCATTTCTGCTCTCTTAGAAGTCAGGTGGCCCCGAGACCGCCATGCTGTGAGGAAGCCCAAGCAACCACAGAAGAGGAGGGCTCAGCTCCCATCAGGTGACCGGCAGGGACCGCCGCCATCTGGGTAGAGCCACTTTGAACCTGCAAGCTGGTATCACGTGAAGCTAAAGAACCACCCAGTCAATCCACAGAATTGTTAGAAACAAAATGTGGTTACTTTCAGGCCGGGTGCGATGGTTTATGCCTATAATCCCAGCACTTTGGGAGGCCGAGGCAGGAGGATTACTTGAACCCAAGAGTTCAAGACCAGCCCAGGCAACATAGTGAGACCTCATCTCTACAAAAAAACAAAACAAAACAAAATACATGCTGGGTGTGGTGGTGCATGCATGTAGTCCTAGCTACTTGGGAGGCTGAGGAGGAAGGCTCACCTGAGCCCAAGAGGTAGAAACTGCAATAAGCCTTGATTGTACCACTGCACTCTACCAGCCTGGGTGGCACAGTGAGACCCTGACTCAAAAATAAGTAAGTAAATAAATAAATAAAATAAAATGTTGTTACATTAAATCACTGAGTCTGGGGTGATTTGTTCCACAGCAGAAACACAACCCCAAACCCTGAGGGGCACCAATCAGAGTCCATTCCTCCAACAGGAATGTCACAAATGACCTATGAGGGGTCAAGACTTTTGGTCTGCTGGGCCAGTGAACACTTGAGGAGAGCAGCACTCATTCACTCCTTCAATCACCCATTCAACTAGCCAGGAAGTCAGGCATTGATGGTACAAAGAGAAACAAGATTCAAGAGCCCCTATTCTAGGGGAGGCGTCACACACAGTGCCTCCGTTTCCTCACTTATAAGATGAAGATGATAATAGGTCCTGCCTGAAAGGGTCACTGGTTAAATGCCTGGCACAGAGGACTTAATGGATGTTAGATTTTCCTGTAACTACACTTGCCATGCCCCTAGAAGTGTAGCCATTGGATGTGAACAAGCGTCACAGCAGGAAAAAACTCAAATGTCCATGTGGACCTGGCAGGCAAT
This sequence comes from Carlito syrichta, assembly GCF_000164805.1. Classification (NCBI taxonomy): domain Eukaryota; kingdom Metazoa; phylum Chordata; class Mammalia; order Primates; family Tarsiidae; genus Carlito; species Carlito syrichta. The sequence continues at coordinate 139,310 of NW_007249942.1, read as the reverse complement.
GTATATGGGGGAAAGCCTACTACTTTCTTTCTCTCCAGTCTCATTTTGCCACTTTTTTCTTTTTTTTTGAATCGGAGTCTCACTCTGTCGCAGCTTCGACCCGCTGGGCTCCGGCGATCCTTCCGCCTCAGCCTTCCAAGTAGCCAGAATTACAGGCATGCGCTACCACACCCGGCTGATTTTTTGATTTATTGTAGAGATGAGGTCTCGCTGCCCAGGCGGGTCTCGAACCCGCGGGCTCGAGCAATCCACTCACCTCAGCCTCCCAAAGGTGTGGGATTACAGGCTGAGCCACCGAGCCCGGCTTGCCACTTTTGATAGAGGCACAAGGACAGAAAAACTCCTGTACAACAAGAAAAGCAGCAGCGCAAGTGCAATGATCTAAGTTCAATGAATGTGCTCACAAGCCCAGGCAATAGGGAACGGTGGGGACTATGGCAAACTGAAGAGCACGTGACCAGCGGGAATAGGCACCTGATGTGGTCAGGCGAAAAAGCTGAAACCGCTAATTTTTACAACGTGAAATCTCACAATTTTTAAACATCTGACAACTAACTTTCCAAAAGGTTCAAAAGAGTGTGCAGGTCAAATCAAACACTTTAGTGAGCTGACTACGCAGCCCCTGGAGAGCCAGCCTGTGAGGTCCTATTCTAACAGGATGACAAGGGCAGACTTCCTGGGGCCCACTTTTGTCACCTGCCAAAGGGGAGTTTAGAAGACCCTGGAGTCATGACATGCCCGCACGAGCAGGCCCTTGGCCACTGCCAACCTGCAGAAAGTGCCCGACCAACGTGAGCTTTCAAAAGCACGGGCTGGGGAGAGGAGGTGACAGAGGCTGGTTTCCTGGGCTGGGACAGTTGCTCTTTCAGGAGGGGACAGTCTGAGGGAGGGGAGTTGTCCCTCTGAGGGCACAGACAGAAATCCCAAGCCAAGAGCCCTTGTCAGAACGTCACACTGTGGACCTCGAAGACTGGCGTCCTCATCCCAGGTGACCCCAGAGTGATCAGATGGGTGTGCTCTCCTGCATCTCTCCTTAGCAAGTGATGCTAGCACAAAACCCCCGCTCCAGCACTGGGAAACAGGTGGGTTAACCCCCCCTTGCTTTCTGCAAGTGAAGTGGGTTTTGCCTCCCCTGTCTTGAGCGGTCACCTTTAAGCAAACTCTAGATCCAGACCTGCCAGTAAATCTTCCAGCCTCCTTGCTTCCATCATTCAAAAAATATTTCCTGAGCACCTACAGAGTGTAGGGCTCAGTTCTAGGTTCGGGACACAGCAGTGAGGCAGACACACAAGGTCCCTGCAGCCACAAAGTTTACTTTTAGCGCGGAGAGGGAGGACAGAGGACAAACAAATAAATAAGTCAACGAGGTAATTCCAGAGAGGGGCTAAGTGCCCTAAACATGGGTTTAAGCGCCATAAACATAAAGCAGAGTGTCCCTCCAGGCCTTCCAAGGAAGCCACAGTCTAAGGGCTGAGCCTTGAAGTTGTCAGAAGGTGTCAGGCCCTTTCCTGGTGTTTGGTTTAGAGGTGAGGACAAAACCCACCCTGGACCAATGAAACACAGAGCAAATTCTGCTGAGGTGGGGGGTGTCCTTGGAAGAATTCTGCTCTCTGATGAAACGACAGCTAGCAAGGAGTCCTGCCCTATATTCCCACCTTGTAGGGAGGTGTGATGTGTGGAGCTCTGGCAGCCACATTGAGACTATGAAGCAACAAGGAAAGACTTGATAAAGACAGGGGAACAGAAGGTTGAAAGATCCGGGTCCTTGGATCACACTGATATACTGACAAGCCAGCAGCCCTCAGTCTCCCCTGCTTTGGACTCTTTGTTATGAGAGAATTAAATGTTTCTACATAAGTCACTCTCAGCCAGGAATTCAATTACTTGCAGGGCAGGTCTTTTGAGGCACATTCAAACAGAACTCTAAGCTGCTAAGAATCTTAGCAGGCCTTCAGGTTCTCTGAAACCAGCAGTCTGTGGACAGCGTCTGTCTCTAGGGCAGGCCAGAAATGTCGTTTTTGGATGCTCTGATGTTCACTGAGCACAAACATCTCCTGAGTTTCAGTGGGCTGACAGTGTTTTCAATCTCTTTTCAAAAAGCCCCACTTCTCTGGCTACGGGGGTGTGTCATGTCACCCGCTGGGGTCCTGACCATGAGCCAGTAAGAAAAGCAGTTGGCAACACTCTTCCCAAAGACATCTGGCTTCCACCTGGTCAAACACATCTTCAGGACTGTTCACGGTCCCCGGGGATGCCCGGTCCACCGGCCCACACACACAAGAGCCGCTCACGACAGCTCAGAGTTTGGGATAGAATCGGCCTGAGTTTCAAGCCAGGCCCAGGTATGTGAGGCAGTGGGCTGGGCCTTTTTACAAGGCAAAGCTCTATGGTGGTCTCTTAATTCTATTAAGAGACCGTGGAGAACATGAAACATTCCGGTTAGAGAGAATCCCAGGAAGTCCTGGTCCACTCTGGAGAAGTGAGGCCTATAGCTATTCTACCCAGAAGGCGTCATGCCTGCAGACCCGAGATCCTGCCTGACCTCAAGCAACTTCCCCAGGGCATCTGCTGCAGAGTGATGGACACTTAGCTCTGTCTGTTCCTCAGTGAGCAACTGGGAGATGGACTGGGGAGGCTCACCTGAGCGTCCAGGAACTTCTCGAAAGCGTCAGAGCGGTGAGCGTGTAGAGATGTGCTAAAAATATGCATCAGATAGATTCATGACAGGTGGGGGGGGTGGTGCCAGGAGAGGAGACTGCACCAGCAAACAAAACATAGTCTCTCCCACGGCTTAAAATGACACCAACGTGCTGATGGTCCCACGTTGAGGCTGCCAGCCCCCAGAGGCTGCACACATGGATGGCCGCTACCTATGGAGTACTCAGACGGCCAGGTGGGTGTCACCTCAAACGCGATGTTTCCGCTGTGAGATTCCAGATCCCTCCTCCTCCCCGGTCCTCCCCATCTGGCAATCACCATTCACCAGGCGGCCCGGTGGTCTGTGGATACTGGGGACTGAGTCGTTCTCTGATACAGGGCTGCCCTGAACACTGTGGGTTGAGTGGTATCCCCAGTTTCTGCCTACCAGATGCCAGGAGCACCCTCCCCAGTTGTGACAACCTAAAACATCTCTGGACATGGCGAAATGTTTCCTGGGTGGCGAAATCACCCTTGGGTGAGGACCGAGCCCTTTCCCTCTTCCTGAAATCCAACCCACCAGTAAGTCCCGCTGGCTCTACCCCCAAAATATATCTCCACCCATCCACTTCACTCTGTCTCCATGGATACCACCACCAGGCCACACTCAGCTCCCAAAGGTCTGAACGGCCCGTCATGGTGTCCCAGCATCCGTTTGCAAAGTATCCCTCTCCTGGGAGCCGCCGAGATCTTTCTGAAACACAAATCGTCCCGTTTGCCGACCTAAAACAAACCTCCAGTGGCTTTCCATCTCATTCCAAATAAGGTCTACATTTCTCACTATGGCTTGTATCTCTCACCTCTGACCTCCTCTGCCCCAACCACTCACTACCATCTATCCCACTTGACTTCATTTAAAACGTTATTTTGTATTTTTTAAAATTTCTGTTTTGTAGAGATGACAGGGTCTCACTTTGTTGCCCTCCAGTGATCCTCCTGCCTTGACCTCCCAAAGCGCTGGGATGAGAGCCGTGAACCACCACGCCTGGCCAACCCCACGTGACTTCTGTTTGTGTTCTGGACAAGCCTCTCCTCTCTGCCTCCGGGCCTTTGCTCTGGCTGCTGCTCCTTCCACCGGAAATGCTTTCCCCTAGATCTTCTCCAGTCTGGTTCCTTCCTATATTCTAGGCCGTGGCCCCAAGGTCACGTCCTCAGAGAGGCCTCCCCTGCCCACCTGCCTAAAGCCATCCTCCACCCTTACCTCATGATACGATCATTTCTCGTCTCATCACCCCTTCCATTCTAGAGCCCTTCACGTTCTGAAGCAGCCCGTTCGTGGCCTTGTCTGCCTGGGTGTCAGCTGCCCCTCTGCCTCTGGAAGGTAAGTTTCCCACACGGAGGGTTCTCTTTTGTCCGTCCCAGGGCCTGACACACCACAGATGCCACACATGTGTGTGCACTGATGGGCAAGAGAACACCCCCTCATCTGCGTGCACCTTCTATCCCTAATCTCCTCGGAGCACCTGCCTGACCTTCTGGCAGCTCCTGCACCAGGCAGAGGACCAGACATGCATCCTGTGGGGCCTCCCGGATCTTCCTGCCCATGTAGAACACACATGTGGCACATCGGCCTCTCCTGGGAGTTGGATTCTGCCGGGTCTGGTCTTTGCATTTTTGTAACAAACACTGCGAGGTGATTCTCGCGGTGGGAGACTGGGCAAACACTGCACCTGGCCCCAGCAAGGCAGGAAAGCCAGGTCTCTGATGCCTGTGGTCTCTGCGATGGGAGGGGAGGCTGCCCACCCAGGGTGTTTCCCTGCCTCTGCCTGGGACCACAGAGACAGAGACAGGTGTATTTGCCCAGCATTGCTTGTGTCAGGGTTCCTCATCACTGGCACTGGTTATCTGCCCCGCCAGCAACCAGGCTTTCCTTTCACGGGAACCCCCCCACTGCAGGTTCCCCTAAGCTTTGGGGGCTCAGCAGCCACTCAGTCCCCAGCTTCTGGGAGGAGCTTGTGAATCTGGCTTAAACCGACTGTTGGCAACTCAGTTCCTTGGCCAAAACCCACCCAGCTGGGAGGAATCTCAGCCCCGGTTGGGCATTTCCAGACCAGAGGCTGGCTCTTTTTTTGGGGGCTTAACCCCGAGGGCACGGCTCCTGACACCTGTCCTGACACCTCTGTTATGCTAACAGCCAGTGCTCACCAAGGGTTTGCCTGGCTAAAGCACTTGACATTGATGATCTCATTTCATCCTTTGCCACGACCAGGAGACAGGTGCTACCTACAACCGGCGTCATTTGTCGGATGAGAACATCAAGGCACCGAAAGGTTACACAGCACGCCCTGGATCCCACTGCCGGGCAAGGAGCCAGGCAGTCTGGCTCTCCCGCCCAGGGTGCCCACGGCTGCCAGAGCCTACCCGCCCCAGAGCTGGAGAAAGATGCTGGCTGGCCCGCCGGAAGCAGAGCAGAGGTGGGGAGGAAGGACTCTGGCTAAACCGAGCCACGGCTCCAGCTGTGCCTGAGAGGCCTGTCCCCTTAGGACTTCTGGCTATGACAGCCAGTTAGTCCCCTTTCTTTCCCCGTATGCTGGTTCAAGATTTTCTTTTCCTCTTTCTGTTGCCTGCAAGAGAAAGGCTCCTGGTTACTCTCCAGCCTTTCTAGGAAAGCACCCCTGGCTGAAGTCCCATCCGCAGCGTGCCCGCCACAGCTGCTCCTGCAGGCCGGCCGAGGTGAGACGGCACCCGCTTCCGCACAGACACGCAGGTCTGCACCCTGACACCCACCGCAGCCAGCCCAGCGCCGCGACCCCTCCAGGCTCCGAGGGAGGCCTGGTTCCCTAGCAACCACCCCAATTAGGCAACCACGCCATTTATCAGGATGCCAATTAATTATAATGATCTTAATGCGCTCCCAATTAGACAGCGCCTTAAATCCGGCCGATCCGGGCATGTGCAGCTTCTCCACCCTGGTCATCACAAGGAAGCCTACGGGAAGCGGGTCCCAGCAGGGGCCCCTCACTGGCAGGTCGGCGGCAAGAGCTGCCCCCTACTTCATTACCCCCACCGGCCACCCAAGGCCCAGGCCTGACACAAAGCGCCCTGGACCCCAGGACCACCCCTCCAGGGCCAGACCCGTGCGACTCCGTCACCAACCACAAGAGGGTCTCATCTCCAGGAGAATGGCCATGTTCTTGCCATTGCATTGGGAGCGGGCTCAAATCTCCATCTCAGACCCCGTGGCTTGCTTCTGCCAGACACATTTGATTTTTAAAATGTTACTATTATTTTTTTGAACGAGAAAAGGTCTTGCTCTGTGGCCCAGGCAGGAGTACAGTGGCCCTACAACAGATCACTGCAGCCTCGAACTCCTGGGCTCAAGTCATCCTCTCGCTTCAGCCTCCCAAGTAGCTAGGACTACAGGCAAGTGCCACTACACCTGGCTCATTACTTTTTTTTTTTTTTTTTTTTTGGGTAGAGACAGGGTCTCACGATGTTGCCCAGGCTGGTCCCAAACTCCTGGCCTCACGCAATCATCCCACCTTGGCCTCCCAGAATGCTAGGATTACAGGTGTGAGCCACTGCTCCTGGCCTGTCAGGTACATTTGATGTTTCATTTTGCATTTTGTCTGGGGAAGGGGGAAGGCGGGCACACTCGCAAGCAGAAGGAAGAGGCACCAGGCAATTGTGTGTTTTCCTCAGGGCAAAAAAACCTCAAACACAAACCTGAGACTCCCCGGACGGCAGGGCTTTGGAAAGGGGAGAAAATTCCCGAGGGGCTTCCACCTCTCCAAGTTTTTCTGTCCACACGTGTTTTCATCTGCTGAGCACCTGTTTCTTCTACATTTGGGAAAAAAGCCAAGGTCACAGAGGACAGCCCCCTGGCTCAGAGAGGACCCGAGAGGCTGAGGGTCTCTTGAATCCCGGCTCTACTGCGGACCACTGCCAGCAAGGCACCAGCCTCTGTGCCTTGGCTTCCTCATCTGACATGCGACAATCACAATAGCTATCTCACAGGACTCTTGAGTGCATTAAAAGAGTTATATGTCTGGGCTAAGAACAAGGCTTGGCCCTACAATACCACAGACGTGTTATCTATGCGCTAAACCTTTTCTTTTAGCTACAAGCTGGTCAGAAGTGCTGACATTCTTCTGCAGGAAACGGCTTCTGGACTCCCGAGGGGGCAAAGTCTAAGAACAGATAATGCCCAACATTTGACAGAGCTGGGTGATAATCCCTGTCTGGCTAACCCAGAAGACCGGAAGCTGCCCCCAGAGGCAGGTCCAAGCAGATAAACTGACCAGAGACAGAGCCAGGGAGAGGTTATCCCCAACTCAGGTGTGGAATTGCATATAAGTGAGTCCTTGGGACGGCAGCTGGATGGGGGGGCACACACATGCATACACACCATGCACACATGTGCACACACACACACAGCTACACTCTCCTCCAACCTCATACTTTTACTATCACCTCATCATTCTGCTCCAAAGTTTGAAAACTTAACATGTTATTAGGGTTTCAGAAAAAGCCATAAATTCAAATAAAACACCCAAGAAGTACACACAAAGCCCAAGCCCCTAACCCAGGCTGTTGCTCAGCCTCGAGAGCTATGCCAACATCATGACTCTGTGAACGTAAACCCGGCCAAGGAAGGCAGGTCCTTCACACGCAAATGTCCAACGCGCCACCAGCCACACTCGCCACCTTTGTTCTGAGCTGCTCTGAGAGCCCTAGCTCACACACCACCGACCGGCCATCTGGAGGTGTCTTCTCCCCTTGGGGTGTGGGGCAAGCACAGCTGGGAGACCCTCTCTTACGGCAGGAGTCTGCAGTCTGCCCTCCCAACCCCCTCCTAGATGTCACGATGGGCTCTAATTGAATGAGAACTCTCTGTGGTTCTGTGCCGGGAGGCGGAGGTGCAGTGAGAAATCCCCTTCACTGTTAACTACAGGCTGGACAAATCGGGGGCATCTCCAGGGGAAGTCGTCTCCCCTGCTCCTTGTCACCCCCTGAGAACCTGCCTCAGGAGCAGGGGGCCCTGTGGGAAAGAGGCCGGGGACAGATGGAGGGGCGACAGGGCGGGTGTCCCAACACGCACAGATGAGCAAATACCCAGATTCAAACGTAAGCTGAATGTAATTACTTGGTTAATTAAATATTGACTTTTAACTCAAAAAGTGATTAAAACAGGCTGCACGGAGACTGTCCAGGAAGGAGGCAAGGAACGAATCAGAACTTTCAAGGGGGGAAGTGGGGTTTCGTCGAGGGCAAGGTGTGCGCTGGCTCTGCCTCCTGGGTGCAGGCGCCTACTGTGTGCAGGGGGCGTGGTCCTCAGTCTCCTGGCAGGCAGGGAGCTGCAGAGGGAGGACACTGGGCACACTAGGCCTGGGGGTGTCTCCCTCCGTGTGTCCACCTGAGACCCCATCTCTGTACCCAGCTGCCCTCCAAGTGAACCGGCCGCTTCTGGCACGCAGGACTGAACACAGCGGTGCCTGGCACGAGGGGCAGCTCCATACGCGCTTCTAGAACGAATGAGCCAACTACTATCAGGAATGTTTTCTTCAAAAAAGTGCACTCCTAGAATCCACCGCCAGACTTCTGCAACCCCGGGGCGCCCGGAGACGCGAGCATCCCTCCGACGGGCGATGGAGCCGGTTCCGATCCGGCCCGGGGGGAACTTTGCCTTTTCCGGGCTAGTTGTCCTTTCAACACCTGCGAGCGTCCTGCCACTCTGAGGATCCGGCCACTGCCACCCCGGGTCCGGCCCGGACAAGCCCCACGTGCGCGGGGTCTGGACCCAAAGGGTCAACGAGGCCAGGCCCCTGC
>NW_007249942.1:128396-129928 GCF_000164805.1 Carlito syrichta | reverse complement strand
GCTGCGCTCGACGCGAAGGGACGCCTGCCCCCTCCGCGCTCCCCCTCCCCCCTCGAGCTGGAAGGAGCCGAGTGTCCCGCGGGGCGCGCGACCGCCCCGGCCGGGAGCCCCCCGGCATGGCTCGATAAGACATCTGTTCTTTTATCTGCGTTCACAGCACGCGCCCCGGGATGCGGACCCCCGACTGCCTTTGCCGAGAGCCCCGCGCTTGCCTCTGACCGCACCCGTTTGCCGTCGGGGAGGCCGGCTGGAGCCCGGACCCCGGCTCGATCGCAGGGCGAACTGCCCACGCGCCCCGGAAGCGCCTTGAGAAATTAACTTGAGCTCAAGCGCAAACAGCAGCCCTTGCCCAGAAGTGGCCCGGGAATAGGAAAGAAATCGCTTCCTCGGGGAGGGGAGGAATTAGACTCAAGGTGGCGCTGTCCACCGCCTTTCTACTGTCCCCGACGCCGCAGAAGAAGCCGGAGGGGGTCGGGGCTGCCGGGGGTGGGCAAGAGCGGGCAGAGAAGCCACCAGTAGCTGCAGAAAAAAACACGGCTGAGCTGCTAAGGGGAGACCGACCCTGCTGTAGAGCAGTACTTGTAGGCGATAGTAGTTCATTTAAACCTAATAACACCCTTACACAGGACAACACTGTACCCACTTGGCAGATGTGGAAACCGAGTCACAGAGTTTGAGTAACTGTCCCACAGTTGTAAATGCTGGACCTTCTGAACCTAAGAAGCCTGGCTCCAGGCTCAAGCTCTTAAATCGTAGCCTACTGTTACCTTCTAGCCTAGCTCCTCCTTCCTCCACCGTGTCCTTCCATGCTAGCCAGAGTTGTCAGATTTAGTCACTAAAAAATACAGAACGTCTGTGGGGACTTCTTCATTGTTTATCTGAAATTCACATCAGGTGTCCTGACAGGGTTGGGGACTCCAGGCGACTCGCCCCTAATCTCCCTTAGCCACCCCAGATCCATTTAGAATCTAAACAAATCAGAAACACTTGAACTTGCTTTTCCAAATCAAATGCTGGTCCCACCTGTGGCACCACTGAGTCCTTTCCCCTTCACCTTGGAACAATGTCTGACTTCTACATAGACCAAAAACAACTCAGGGTCCTGCCCTTCTGCCTCATTTCTTCGTAGGGGCCTACTTAGAGTCAGGTAGACCAATACGGCAAGCTACGTATACAGCAGCATTTTCTTTTCTTTTTTTTTTGAGTTAGTCTCACTCTGTCGCCCAGGCTGGAGCTCAGTGGCACATTCACGGCCACCGCAGCCTTGACCGCCTGTGCTTAGGTGATCCTTCTGCCTCAGTCTTCCAAGTAGCTGGACCCACAGGCACGTGCCACCACGCCCAGCTAATTTTTCTTGATTTATGGTAGAGACATAGTCTCACCTAGTTGCCCTTGGGTTCAGGCAGTCCTCTCACCTTGGCCTCCCGAAGTGCTAGGATTACCAGCACCCGGCCTGTGACGGCATTTTCTTTCTTTCTTTCTTTTTTTTTTTTTTTTCGAGTTGGAGTCTCACTCTGTCGCCCAGACTGGAG
>NW_007249942.1:118810-128292 GCF_000164805.1 Carlito syrichta | reverse complement strand
CTCACCTCAGCCTCCCAAAGGCGCGGGATTACAGGCTGAGCCACCGAGCCTGGCTAGCATTTTCTAATGGTGGCATTAGAAGGTAAAAAGAAACAGATGAGATTAATCTTAATAATATAGACTATTTAGGCTGGGCATGGTGGCTCACCTTCTAATTCTGGCACTTCGGGAGGCCGAGGCCAGAGAATTGCTCGAGTCCAGGAGTTCAAGACCAGCCTGGGCAACATAGCAAGACCACATCTCTACCAAAAAAAAACAAAAAAAACTGGATGTCATGGCTTGTGCCCGTAGTTCCACCTACTTGGGAGGCTGAGGCGTTAGGATCACCGGAGTCTAGGAAATCGAGGCTGCAGTCAGCCATAATTGTGCCACCGCCCTCTAGTCTGGCTGACAGAGGAAGACCTCAACTCAAAATATGTATAGTTTATTTAACCTAGTACGTCCTAATATAGTCAAAATATTATCTCTTAAACATGTAATCAATATAAAATTAATAATGAATTTTTTTTTGAAACAAGGTCCCACTGCTGCTCAGGCTGGTGTGTGGTGGTTCGTCATAGGTCACCAGAGGCAGGAACAGCTGGACTTCAAGCGATCCTCCTGCCTCAGCCTCCCAAAGCACTGGGATGACAGGCGTGAGCCGCTGCGCCTGGCTTAATGAGACATTTTTACATTCTCTTTGTCTTACTAAGTCTTTGAAAGCCAGTGTGTGTTTTACAGCTCATTTTGGACCGGCATATGCGGCTAAGGGTTCTCATACTGGACAAGAAGCTCTGGCAGGTTCTGCTGTCCATCGTTGGGCCTTCTCACCACGTTATCTCATGCAGTCCTTTCGACACTCTTTCCAGTAAACTGACGCTCAGAGAGGGAGAGGGTCTTGCTCAGAGTCCGAAAATTGGCAAGCGGGATTTCAAGCCCTTCGAGGCGGTGCCTGGCTTTGCAGCATGCACGGCCCTGCAGAAACAATGCTCTTACTGGGTCCTCAGAGCCCCATGGGGGCACCTCAGGGGCCTGGGTAGGGGAGGGAGGCCCAGGAATGGGATCTGCCTTTTTCCTGCCATCTGTGTTGTGTTCTGGGCGGCGGGGGGGATGGGTGATATCCCCTACAAAACGGTGAAGAAACCACTGCATTACCACGCACTGCCTTTCAGACCTGAAGTTCATGGTCGTGGCCGGCCCTGGCCGCAGTGTTGTAGTTCGCCCTTCTCTCCTTCAGGGGACCCCAGTGACGGCAGGGAAGCATACAATGCCTTCTGGGGGGGGGCGGCTCTGGGTTGGGCTGACATGGTGTTCCTTGGCTAGTTTTAAAATATTCTTTCCATTGTTGCTGTTCAGAGACCAAACCTGGGTTGTGTTGTGACTTCTCCTTCCTTAAGTACGAAGGGGCAATCGTGTGTGTGTGTGTGTGTGTGTGTGTGTTAGGCAGGTGCTGTGGACCACATGTTTCAGTCTGGACTTAACTCATCAACGCAGACACCCATGGGGTCGGAGGGTCTGCAAAGCGCCTCTGGTCACGTTTCTCACCTATAATTCCCAGCAAGCTCCACAGTCCTCTGGGTTCAGGCCTCAGCCTGTTTTCCAGGTTTCTTCCAGGCAGGTCCCATTCAGGGACCTGGCGTCTGCCTGGGAGACTCGAGGCCTCAGGGGCTCAGGTGTCTCCAGCCTGAGAAGTCACTCAGCCCCGACTCACAGCCTGGAATCCTTGGGACCCTCCCGCCTCCTGGTTCTCCAACCTCCACCGCCTCCACCCACAGTGTCTGGGACAGTCTTTCTCCTTTGTGCCTCTCACTCCGATGCTGTCTCTGGCTCTGATCTGCCTGGCTGGACGATTGGCTTTTCCAGTTCCTCCCGCCGCCCGGGGTCTTGCAGCATTGTTAGTTTAACCTCTCTGGGACCTTTGTCTTGACGCCTCCACGCCTGGGCTTTTCCTTCTGCGAATTCCTTGGCAGCCTTTTGTGCAGAACGCCCGGCTGGCTTGCTCTGCAGAGCAAGCCAGAGTGGCTGTTGTATTTCCTTGACTCGTATGCAACAATTAAAAACGCTTCTTTCTCTGTGTTTATCTCCACCAAGAGGCTGAAACTCCAGCTGACTGTCCGAGCACTTTTGGCTGGATTTGGGTTGGAGTCGATGGGATTTTATGAGGATTGTAAAAATCAAGCCTTTACCATGTCTCAAACAAATTGGCGTTAAGAGTGGGAACATGGCTGCGGACGGGAGGCTCGGGAACGCGAGCCAGAGAACTAGGCACAGGTGGCTTTAATAATGCACACAAGTTTGGCTGTAACTTGCTTCTGCGAGAGCGGAAGAGGCAGGAGAGCATTCTCGCGGGGGCTGGGATCAAACTTCTCAGCTCCCGAGTGCAGTTTTGCACAGGTTTTAAAACACATATTCCAGTGTTCTCCACGACAATATAAATTTGTGACTAATTCTGCTGAATTTTCACTTACACCCAAGCTGTCTTGTCAGTAAAAATGCAACTGAATGAAAGAGAAACTGTTTATGTATTTTGAGATATTGTGATAATGAGAAACAGCAGCATAAACCCCCATTGAGTAAGAAGAACATTAATTGTACTTCATGCTCCCTCCCTGGGCCGGCACACTGACACAGACATGCTTTACTTCAGCAAAACAGGCTAATCTTTGCAGCACAGTACCCACTTTCCCCTTTAATTACACGTAATTGTATAGTCTAATTTATTCTAACGTCTGACGCCGAGAAGTGCACATTTATGAATCAAGGGTTCGTTTGGGAGGGAGGAGAATTATAAATGGGTATAATTGCAGTCTCCTGGGGGTTGCCTATGAGTGATTTCAAAGGGCGATGATGTTTATTCTGCATTTTTACCAGTGAAAGACAGTGGGGCCGCCTCCAGTTAAGACACCGTTCTTAGATCACAGATAACAGTGACAGTTTGTTTAGCTGCTTAATACACCCATAGTTCTTCTTTGAATAAGCAGGCAAGAAAGATTAAATGTGTGAATTCCGTGTAATTTGTGATGTGATGAAACTCAGGCACACAGTGGCATTCGTCCATGTGCAATTGAGTATTACGATGAGTACAGTGGCCCTGGGTGGCACAGCTGTAGGGCTCTGTGGACAAGACAGAGCACATGGATCTCTGTTGGATGATAATTTTCTCGAGGGGTAAGGCAGGATCCATTTGACCACAAATGCAATAAGTTTAGAGCTCTCTCTGGGACAGCAATCTAGTTTTACAATCCTGTTCCAGAAAAATCGCCTTTAACCTTTAATTGGAATTCACCAATTATGGTTAATGAGGGTGGTGATTTAGTAAAAGTGGGGTGATGGCTTAGTGCTCCCCTAGGGTCTGAGGTTCTATCTAACGAACCTGGGCTCTGCACCCCGCTTCCCATGGCTAACCTCCCTGGGTCTCAGTTTCCTCAAGAATGGGGATTGTATCAAGGACATTGCATGCTGCCACATGAGTTGAGTGCGATTAAGGAAGGTAAAATGCAAACACGTGGTAGATGCTCAGTGAGCATTGATTAAATCAGAATGGGAAATGTGCCGTCAAGGCCCTGAAAGATACTCCTCTGTGATCTGCAAAACCGGACTTTGAAAATCCAGGGTAGCTGGGGTGATGATGCCAACACAAACCAGATTGCGTCACTCCCAGGCTTAAAATCTCCTCCTCTTAGATGGACATCGGAATTCCTGAGCCCAACCGTACGCCTACGTGATCCCGCCCCTGCCTGCCACTCCGATAGCTTTCTCTGCTCTCTTGCTTCCATGTTTATTCCAAAACTTTCAGATGGATAAGGCTGAAAGAATGGAGCAGGGGACAGACTTAAACCCACCACTTGGCATCGACAGTTGTTCATGTTTTAGGTATCATGTTTGTTTTACATGTTGCGGAACCATCTGAAAGGCAATTGCAGACATTATGACACATCAGCCCTCAGGACTTGGGCGGGCATCTCCTAAGAATATGTTGTTTTCCCAGGTGACCTCCTCATCATGCTCACGCCTAAGGAAATTAACAGTAATTCCACAATCACTCTTGGCTTACTCACATTAACAGAGCCACAAAGGTATCTCTCTCTTTGTTCCTCAAGCCTTTTCCTGCCTCAGGGTCTTTGCACTTGCTCTGCCCTCTTCCTGAAATACTCGTCCACCAGATTGTGCTCTACCAGCTCTTTGTCATCCTTCAGGTTTCAGCTCACACATCACTCCCCCCTCCCTCCAAGAGTTTGTCCAAATCTGTTTCACCTAAAAATGTTTCCTGCTCACCTATCCTCCTCACCCATCTTATTGTGTTCCTATAACATATCACTATCTGGAATTCTGCTTTTGTTTTGTGTCTATGGCCACTGTCTTTCTTCTCTTCCCCACACCCTACCTCACATTAGCTACAGGACAGCAAGGACTGTGTCTATTTAATCATTGTTGTAGCACCAGTACCCAGAACATTGTCTAGCACAGTCGAAATTCTATAGATATCTGTTAAATAAATGAATGAATATCCTATATGTGATGCTTTCACACAGAAGAAGTGGTGAAATGGAGGGGTTTGGACCCCAGTGTTTTGAAATAAACCCACACAGTCAGTCCCACTCCCAGTGCTATCCTTCACTAGCTGTGTATTTCCATGGGCCTCTGTCCCTCAAACTCACCTGCCAATTGGGGACAAGGATAATAGTTCTCCACCTTCTAGGATAGTTGTGAGTTATTAATGAGTTTGTATACAAAGAGCTTAGAGCAGTGTCTGGCACGAAACAACCAACCTTCCTCAAGCACTTATAATTAATATTAAATTGGCTGGCCAGAGGTTCCTGATTTAAGCACCACTGGCTGCTCACAGGCTCACACAGAAACGGTCTCCAAGCACAACGCTCCTGGGAGAACTTAGTGCTGAGACAGCCAGACTGTTGGCCACATGCTGGCTTGTGAGACACCAGCCAGGTCAACATTTGGTCTGAAAGGCTCTGGTTGTTTACAGCAGGCATCTGGGCTGATGGGTCAGGGCTTGCGGTTAAATATTTTGATTCTCACCCCTGAGACCAGCCCTTAGAAACTCCCACAGGGGC
The DNA here is from genome assembly GCF_000164805.1 of Carlito syrichta. Taxonomy (NCBI): domain Eukaryota; kingdom Metazoa; phylum Chordata; class Mammalia; order Primates; family Tarsiidae; genus Carlito; species Carlito syrichta. Next base: position 123,241 of record NW_007249942.1, on the reverse strand, counting down.
TGGGGCATGGGAGCCCGGGGAGAAGGAAATCAGCAGAGACCGCGCTACCTGTGGGATTCGAGTGAGTCCACCAGCAATGGTGCTGACTCAGTGTGTCCCCTCCCCCTCTACTCTGGTGGGCAGACTCTACTGTGAATTTTACCTAATTACTGTCCTGTACATTTTTTTTAAAAAAAGAATATTCAGTACTGAATGTCCATATGAGGAAGAACATAGGGAAAAATGTTTTCCAGCTAAAACTGCAATTTAAAAAATGAGTTAGGAAATAGAAAGAAGTGTTTAAAATTTGGACAATAAAAATTGCATTTAACTGTAAACAAATAAGGTAGTCTGTCCAGGATCATGCGACTGTGTATGTAAGATAGATATTTACTTTTTGGAGTAGGCGGCAACAGGGAGGGGTGTTACCAGCATCCATTTGTCCAGTTTTTTAAATAACAGGAACTCTACTTTTGGGGTGGTGGGAAAGATTTCTATCCTATTTTCAGCCCTAGCATGACTTTGATACCTTGTTCCAGGTTTGACCATGTGACCCAGATCTGGTCAATTTGTGTGGTCCATGCTCTGAGTGGTCAGACATGGGCACATGACCCATTTTTGGCCAATGGGAGTCAGGTCTAGGATTTTCACTTGAGCTATTGAGAGATTTCTTTCCCAGGGATTTGACCTGGGTGATTATTGAGAAGCCACCAGCGGTCACTCATGGGCCTGGAACTGAAGCAGAGATGGAGGCCTGAATTATTTAGGGGGCAGAAGTCTAAGATAGCCCCCAAGATTCCTGCCCCCTCCCTCTGACTGTGGGCAGAACTGAGGATAGGATGATTTCACCCCTGTGATTAGGCTAAGGTGAAGGGATTCTGCAGGTGTAATAAATACCCCAAATTAGTTAACTTTGAATTTATCAAAAGGAAGATTATCCTGGTTGGGCCTGACCTAATCAGAAAAAAGTCCTCCAAGGGAACTGGACCCTTCCTGGAGTCAGATTCTCCAGGTGACCCTGAAGGAGCAAACTGCTATCTTGTGGAAAAGGCCATGTGGCAAGGAACGCCCCGGCCTGACAGATGGCAAAAAAGCAGGAATGTTAGTCCTATAACCACAAGGAACCGAATTCTTCCAACAACCAGGGAGCTGGGAAGAGGACCCTGAACCTTGGATGTCATGGCAACCTCAGTCGCTTTCCACCAATGCCACTGAAATCAGGCCTTGAATTCAGGCCTGCTGTGACCCTGAGGAGAGGGCCCCACTAACCCACAACTGGACTCCTGACCCATGGGCACTGTGAGATAACATTTTCATACTGGTTCAAGCTTCTAGGATTGTGGTAATTTGTTAGCTAGCAATAGAAAACGAATATACAGTGTGAACACCTAGGTCAAGTGAGCCAGATAACTCCAGAATTTTCAATTATGTGAGTTAACAAATCTATCCCTTTCCCTTTTTTTCTTAAGTCAGTTTTTTCTAGCCAGGATCGCATCCCATGGACCTGACTGGTTTGACACGCCTGTCCCTGGGCCAGTCACCAAGCTGGGGGGGCGGGGTGCAGAGCAGGAGGAGGGTCAGACACATGATGCTGTGATTGACCCCCGTCTGGGTTACGGGGCTGAGCTGTGGGCTGTGTGCTTGTGTGATCTGTCATCCCTTTGTCTGTCTTATGCTGCCCTGACTCTGAGGATATGGCCAACCATCGCAGCCTCTGCATTCTTCCTGATGCCCCTCGCGATGGCGGTTTAGGATGTGAGAGACTGTATTGTCCTGGTTTCAGGAAGAAGTTGGCAAACTTTTTACGTAAAGGAATAGGGAGTAAAGAGTTGAGGCATTACAGGCCACATGTGGTCTTTGTCACATAATCTTTGTTTGTTTTCACAACCCTTTACAAATGGAAACACCATTCTTAGCTCATAGGCTGTACAAAAACAGACCAAGAAGGTTGGAGCCGGCTCCTGGGTCACCATTTGCTGAGGTCTGGTTCAGGGCTCAGATTGGAGCCTGCTTGTGGTACTTAAGTCTCAGCCCCCTGGCCCCTGCTGTCTGCGAGACCATGGGCAAGGCACTTCACGGCTCTGAACCCGTTTCCTTACCTGGGACGTGGGGATACAGGCTGGCATGGGATTCAGCGAGTTGACGTGAAACACCATACCAATGTGTTTGGGCCAGAGACTGAGCTGTGAGTTACTATTTTTAGGGACAAATCTTTCATCATCATTCTCTTCTCCCAGCCTGCAGATTTGCAGCCATTTGAGAAACCAGACTTGAGGGTGAAGGGCAGTGAGTGCAGTGTCTTTTCCTGGTCAGGCTGGTTCCATCCACAGGCCTTGGCGTGCGGATTCTCCCAGTCCCATCCTCCCCTTAGTGTCTAGGATGTCCCCTGGGGAGTCTCCAAAGCCGACATTTAGTCTAGACAATTGCCAGAGCCTCCACTACCACTGCACACCTGCACAGTCCTCGTGGTGGCATCAGACTGGCTTCTTGGAGCTGGCCGGGGCCCTGGTGGAGGTGCAGTCACTCAGAAAGTGAAGGAGGAGGAGGCCACGCCAGGGAGGTTGACCTTCACAAGGTTGACTCAGCTCCTGTTCCCACTGTACTGGGTGAAATGGTGTCCCCCAGCTGGGCTCGGTGGCTCAGCCTGTAATCCCACGCCTTGGGAAGCTGAGGTGAGTGGATTGCCTGAGCCTGTGGGTTCGAGACCCGCCTCGGCAACTTGGCGAGACCTCATCTCTACAATAAATCAAAAAAGTCGCTGGGCGTGGTAGCGTGCACCTGTAGTTCCAGCTACTCGGACGGCTGAGGCGGAAAGATCGCCGGAGCCCAGCAGGTCAAGGCTGCGGTAGCCGGGAGCGGCCACTGCACTCCAGTCTGGGCGACAGAGTGAGACTCCAACTCAAAAAAAAAGAAAAAAGAAAAAAAAGAAACGGTGTCCCCCAAACTCATGCCAACCCAGAACTTCAGAACGAGCTGTAGTTGGAAATAGGGTCTTTGCAGATGTATGCAGTTAAGGTGAGATAATACTTGGAGTGAGGTGGGCCTGACCACTTCTCCACCTAAGAACAGAAAACGGTGATAGAGATACACAGGGAAGAAGGCCATGTGAAGGGGTCAGAGCATAGAGTAACCAGGGATCCCGGCGGCCACCAGAGCTGGGAGAAAAGACCCTCACCTGAAGCTGTCGGAGAGAGACCGGCCTTGCTAACACCTTGATGTTGGACTTGTGGCCTCCAGAACTGTAAGTCAATTACTGCTATTTTAAGCCACCCAGTTCATGGTCATTGTTACAGCAGCTCTTGGAAATGGATACACCCACCAAGGGAGCTTACTTCTCTTCCCTCAGGGTGTGTAGGTGATGATGGTGGTGCAAAGAAATGTCCCCACAGTGACACCAGGGCAGGAGTCAATCAGCTCAGACTCCAAACCAGAGTTTCTTTCTTCTTCTTCCTCTTCTTCTTCCTCCTCTTCTCCTCCTTCTTTTCAAGAGACAGGGTCTCACTCTGTCCACCTAGGCTGGAGTGCAGTGGGACCATCACAGCTCACCACAGCCTTGATCTTTCAGGCTCAGTTGATCCTTCCACCTCACCTTCCCGAGTAGCTGAGATTACCGGTGCACCACCATGCCCAGCTAATTTTTAAATTTCTTGTAGAGATGAGGTCTTGCTATATTGCCCAGGCTGGTCCTGAACTCCTGGGCTCAAGCAATTCTCCTGCCTGGGACTCCCAAAGTGCTGGGATTACACGTGTGAGCCACTGCACCTGACCCAAACCCAAGATTCTAATTTAATGGGTCAAAAATGAGTTCAGACATGGGCGTTTTTTAAAAAAGCAAGTTTATTGAGGTATAATTTACTTACCATGACATTCACCCACTTGAAGTGTAGCACTGAGTGATTCTTAAATTTTCCAAGTTGTGCAACCATCACTAGAATCCAGTTTTAGAACTTTTTCATCATCCCAATGAAATCCCTCACGGGCATGGGTAGTTTTAAAGCTCCCTAGGTGATTGTAGTCTGTGGCTGGGCTGAGAACCCCTGCTCTGTGGGGGGGCCTTGAGAAACAGACCGATAATGGCATATGGTTTCCCCAGAGGAACTCAGGATACAGTTAACCCTGAAATAAACGTGTAGGTAGTTTTAAAACGTGCCAATGAACACCACAGAAGCAGTCTGGGTTGTAGGGATGGTGGGGAGGGTGCGGTGGGTGGGGAGGGAGCCTGGGCTGCTGAGATGGGTGGAGAAAGCCCAGGTCCTGGCCTAGAAAAGCCCCTCTGGGCTCGGTGGCTCAGCCTGTAATCCCGAGCCTTGGGAGGCTGAGGTGAGTGGATTGCCTGAGCCCTCGGTTGAGACCTGCCTGGGCAACTTGGTGAGACCTCATCTCTACAATAAATTAAAAAAAATCAGCCGGGCATGGTAGCGCGCGCCTGTAGTTCCAGCTACTTGGAAGGCT
>NW_007249942.1:94898-118690 GCF_000164805.1 Carlito syrichta | reverse complement strand
GAGGGGCTAGAATCCCATTTCCACCTGGCAGGAGAGCCCAGCGCCCACCTCCCTGTCCGCACATCTTGCCTGACCTGGAAGTTAGGAGGAGAGGAGGGGAGCTGAGAACTGGGATTGGTGTCTGCAAGCCAGAAGGTGTGAAACGGTCCAGCCTGACCCCCTGCCCAGTCCAGAGCCAGGCACAGGGGCTGACTCCTCCCAGGGGGCTGACTCCTCCCAGAGGGCTGAAGCGCCACCCCTGAAAACACACAGTGAGGCACAAACAGGAGAGAAGAGGACCCAGGAGTACTACCCTCTTCCAGCGTGATGCAGCCCCCTGAGCCTGGACAACTGGAGGAAGGCTGGGGCACCCTGGGCTGCTCAGTATCTGGGACCGGCCCCTGCCAGGGTCCCCAGAGTGTTTCCTTACCTGCCCTCCAACACACCTTGTCGTGCAGCGTGGATCTGGCCTGCGAGGCGCCCCACCAGTCACAGCCTGGCCCGCTGCCGGCACTTGGCGAAATCTCTGCCCGCTTGGCACCCAGGCTCGTCGCCAACCTGCAGTTGCTCTCGGGTGACTCACCTGTGTGTGCTTACATCCGGTCGTCTGTGGCTTCAGCAGGCGCTGGCGCCCACAGGGGCTGGGCTGCCAACCAAGATGAGCCCGGTTTATCCCAGGCGGTTCACCTTCACCTTGGAGAGAGTTATTGATGCACATAACAAACTGCTGCTGATGGAGTGCTCATGGCGCAAGTTCGGGAACTCGGTTTCAAACAAAAGATCCTCACCTGTGAAACGGGAGCCCAGGTCTGCCTGGTTTCTCTCCTTCAGGACTGCTGTGTGGATTGAGTGTGAGAGTGTGAGTGTGCAACAGAAGGATAAAGCGTTCTCTTCTTCATTAATCATATTCCACACTGGCAACTTTCTAGAAACTTCCCTGTGGATAAAGGAATATGTAATATGTAGCGCCTGTTTGCAGCTGCGTTCCCTCAGGTTTTTATTGCTTGTATTTTGTAGAGACGAGATCTCGTGTTGTTGCCCAGGTTGGTCTTGAACTCCTGGGCTCAAGCAATCCTCCCACCTTGGACTTCCAAATGCTGGGATTACAGGCGTGAGACCCCATGCCGTGCTTGCTCAGTTCTTAAAGAATCAGAACTGGGCCAGAGGGTTAGATGGCGTTGTCTGTTTAGACGATTAGTGAATTGAGAGCTCATTCTTTGACTTCAAGAGGGACCACACCCCGTGGGCCATGAACAGTCACTATATGGGACCGATGGCCACAGGCTGTCTGTCTCAGCAGTATAGACTCCTAGCAGGCATGGTCCTGGGTCACCTGCAGGCTGAGTTCTGGTCCTGCAGTCCCTTCAGAGAAGGGAGCCAGGCCTCCCTGGGGGTACACCGTGAGAGGGAAGCCTCTGAGCTGCTGAGGGGAGCTGCCAGCCAGAGCCCAGGAAGGAAGAAACTGCTCGTGCCCTGGGGACTTCCTGCATGGGCTCCAGAAAGGGGTTCTGATTAGGTGACCAGGGTGTGCCATGGCCTTGGGCATCTCCAGTGAGATGCTCATTTTTTCATGCATTTGACAAATCTGTTTAAAGTTGCTACCAGTCCTAGTAACTCTATCTGACTCCAGGGTCCCAAAAGGGAACTTTCATGGCCCTTGTTCTCAGGGGCTTAGAGTCTAGCAGCTGAAAAAGAGACACGTGAGCTGCACAGGGTGTGTGGCAGCAAGTCTTGGTTCTCACCAACACCTTCCTTTTCCCCTGGGATTTCATTTGGGTGGTAGCGTGTCTGCTTGAGTGGTGGCTCAGGATGGCTTATGGGCGTGGTTCTCCAGCTGTGGTCCCCAACCAGACCAGCTGCATCAGCGTCACCTGGGAACTCAGTAGAAATGCAAAGTCTTGGGCTTCACCCCAGACCCACCGAATCAGAATTCTGTGGGAGGGGCCCAGCAATCTCTGCTTTAACAAATTCCCCAGGTGCTAGTCACATGATGGGCACTTGGTTGGTTCTTGCCAATGAGATGTAAGGAGGTACCTGCTGGGCTTTGGGGAGGTAGTTATCTTTTTGTTAAAAAGACCTCATCTCTTAAAAAAAAAAATTAGCCAAGCATGCAGGTGCCTATTATCCCTGCTTCTCTGGAGGCTGTCCTGGGAGGACCACCTGAGCCCAGGAACTGGAGGCTGCGGTGAGCCCTGATTGTGTCACTGCACTCCAGTCTGGGCAACAGAGTGAGACCTTGTGTCTGTCTGTCTGTCTCTCTCTCTCATCAGGGTCTCACTCTGTCTCCCAGGCTGGAGTGCAGTCATACCACGGCTGACATTGCAGCCTCCACCTTCTGGCAATCCTTCCACCTCAGCCTTCTGAATAGCTGGAACGACAGGCACACATGACCACCATGCCCAGTGAATTTTTTTGTAGAGACGAGGTCTTGCTATGTTGTCTGGGCTGGACTCTGTCTCTTAAAAAAAGAAAAGAGCTGTGCTCGGTGGCTCAGCCTGTAATCCCGCGCCTTTGGGAGGCTGAAGTGAGTGGATTGCCTGAGCCCATGGGTTCGAGACCCGCCTGGGCAGCGAGACCTCATCTCTACAATAAATCAAAAAATCAACTGGGCTTGGTAGCGCATGCCTATAATTCCGGCTACTTGGAAGGTTGAGGAGGAAGGATCACAGAGCCCAGCAGGTTGGGGTTGTGGTGGCCGGGAGCGGCCACTGCACTCCAGTCTGGGCGACAGAGTGAGACTCCAACTCAAAAAAAAAAAAAAGAAAAGAAAAAAAAGGCCAGAATCTTGGAAGGGGTCCCTGCCTCATACCCCCTTCCTGCTGCTCTCCATGTGGTCCTGGACGCACATGAGCCTGGCGTTGAAGAGGGTCGATGTATGGCCAGGAACGGATGTCACTGTCACCAGTCAGCCGAACCTGGCAGAAAAGAGCCTGAACTGCGAACTGGCTTGGGGACTTCCTCTTAACAAAGCAGTAAATGCCCAGTGTTGCTCCTATCCCCGAAAGACCCAGGTTTATGAGGCCGATGATGACGCAGGTATGAAAGTAACATATCCCTGGCCTGTTGTGATGTGCTCAAGTCCCCCTCTTGCTCTGTGTCTGTGCCACTGCACTCCAGCCTGGACAGCTGTGCTTTAGAAACTGTAACCAGCTCACACCCTTTAAGATAGATGGCAACTCTCAAAAGAAAAGACAAATGCAAGTGTTGCGAGGATGTGGAAAAACTGAAACCTGTGTGAATGTCCGGGGAATGTGAAATGGTGCCACCACTGTGGAAAACAGTATGGTGGGACCTCAAAAAATTCGAAAACGGAATCACCATGTGGTTCAGCGATTTTACTTCTGGATAGATACCCAAAAGAATTAAAAGTAGGGACTTGAAGAGATATGTATACCTGGTGTTCATAGCAGATTATTCACAATCCCCAAAGGTAAAAGCACTCAAGTGTCCATAGATGTTTAAGATGGTAAATTTTGTGTTAGGTGTATTTTACCACAATTAAAAAAAATCTTTTTTGAGGTGGGATCTCACTCTGTTGCCCAGGCTATAGTGCTGTGGCACTATCATGGCTCACCAAAGCCTTGACCTGGTCTCAGGTGGTCCTTCCACCTCAGCCTCCCTGGTAGCTGGGACTACAGGCATATGCCACCATGCCTGGCTAATTTTTTTTTTTTTTGTAGAGATGGGGTCTTGTTATGTTTCCCAGGATGGTCTTAAACTCCTGGGCTCAGGCAATCCTCTCTCCTCAGCCTCCCCGGTAGCTGGGACTACAGGCATGGGCCACCACACCCAGTTAATTTTTTGATTTTTTTTGTAGGGACGAGGTCTTGCTATGTTGACCAGGCAGTCTTGAACTCCTGGGCTCAAGCAGTCCTTCCACCTTGGCCTCCCAAAGTGCTGGGATTATAGGTGTGAGCCGCTTTGTGCAGCCAAAAAAATTTTTTTTTGAAAGAAGACACATACATCCCTCTTAAAAGCTACATCCCCTCCCTCATTCACAACTGCAGACTGAGGGTCGTCGTTGCTCTGGCCTCTCCTCTGAGTTCTGGTCTCATTCATCCAACAGGGTTCTTGACCCCTGCACCTGGACATTTTGAAGGTCGCTCAAGCCCAGCATGCCTGCATCTGAATTCACAACCTTTCTCCCCAAACCTGCTCCTCCCACTAAGTTTGTCTTTGGAGTGATGGGCACACATGGATCCATGACAAGTCAGAAACCACCTCTGCATCTACCACCTCCCCCAGCCTCACGCACTGCACATTCCAGGTGACTGTCCTTCCTGAATACCTGCCGAGGGCGGCCACTCTTCTAGGCTCCTTGGTGTCAGTTGTGACAGCTGCAGTGGTGCATGGCCCTGGCACTGCTCAAATCCCCACTCCACGGCAGGAGCTCAGCAAGTTTGTCACACTGCAGAGCTGACTGATGTCACTCTGGTTTCACTGTCAATGATCAACACCATATGGACATATTTTCACAGAAAAAATCCAGCTCCTCCCAGGATAAATTGCCATGCAGATTTCTCCTGTGTTGATGTCTTATCTGGTTTTAAGAGCCAGGCTGTCTTTTGGGTCTCTTTGGATGAAGTTTCTTAGATCTGGTGGCTGTCACTGGCGGTTGCTGTCTTAGTCTGGGTTGTCCCAGGTGCAAACCTTGAGACAGGAATTCAAGAGCAGGGAGTTTATTTGGGAGGTGAACTAGGAAGCTCTGGCTGGCATCGGGAAGGGAGGTTACCTGGTCAGGGCGTGTGGTAAGCCTATCGGGAAGGAGGACAGGTGGGGTCTCACGGAGAAAACGGCAGCAGATGGGTCCCAAGAGGGAGGCAGCTAGGGGATGTTTACACCACCTCTGACGAGTCATTCTTTGGGAGTGCTGGCACTTCCTGCCTGCCACATGTGTGGGCAGAGTGTCCTGCTGAGGTTGGGGACAAAAACCTTCAGAAAAAGAGGAGTAGGTATTGGCAGTCACAAGTGGATCTGAGCCCGCCCGAGGGTTCCAAGGCTACATGCAGGGCACAGACGGCACCTACTCCCCTGGAAGATGATGACAGTCACACTTACTAGGTGACTCAGACCTTCCTGACATAATTTGGCAACCCATAGTTGGAAAGTCTGTCCTTTCCCTCAAGGAGAAGTCTCAGGCTGAGCACAGTGGCTCATGCCTGTGATCATAGCACTTTGGGAGGAGGCCAAGGTGGAAGGATTGCTGGAGTCCAGGAGTTCAAGACCAGCCTAGACAACATAGCAAGACCTCATCTCTACAAAAAAAAAAAAAAAAATTAACTGGGCGTGGTGATATATGCCTGTAGTCCCGGTTACTTGGGAGGCTGAGGCAGGAGGATCGCTTGAGCCAAGGAGGTTGAGGCTGCGGTGAGCCGTGATGGTGTCACTGCCCTCCAGCCTGGGCAACAGAGTGAGACCTCAACTCAAATTTTAAAGAAGTGTCTCCGTTTGGTGCAACCCTTGATCTCTCTGTCTGAGCCAGGAGAGAACCAACCACGGGCCCAGAGCCTGTGCCGGGCAGTTGTACCTGGCTGCAGTTGACAACAGGGCTTTGGTTTCTATTTTATTTCTCCAATAAAGTCAGGTATATTGTTTGCTTTTATAATAAATACATGTAATTACAAAATATAAAAGCTGATCTTTAAAACGTCAAATGCCATCACAGGTGGCACTCTGTGTGACAGGTGGCAGGTGATGGCTAAATCAAGGGGACACATCCAGCCCCGTGGTGGGCGACTGACTCGGCCTCTGCCACCTGGTTCCCAGCCCCCGCTCTGGACCTGCTCTCTGTCCACTCGCCCACCAGCGCACCCTTCTGGCTCCCACCAAGCAGGTTTTTGTCTCCAGCTGTGTCCTGGCTGCTCCCACCCTACCCTCTCCTCCATCCTTCCTTTTCAGTGTTCCGTTGTGCCCAGAGGCCCAGCTGCCACACCGTGACCCCCAGACCCCATCGACTCCCTGTGGGAGTGGGGGCTTCCTGCAGGGGTTGCCCTCTCCCACCCCAGAGCTATTTCATGATGTTCAGCCTGTTGGCGGCTGACAGGAAGGTCCCCCACTCGCCCGGGCGCTCTCTGAGCCCACCCGATGCTTGCCTCAGTGGCATCCACGGTCTGCTGGGCCAGTGCCAGGCTGAGCAGAGGCCACGGCTTCCTCCTCCACATTGCTCCTGGCCCTCCTCGGGGGGACTCCAGCCAACTGTGGCGCTCAGCAGAGGGAATGAATGGTTATGGGGTATGACCATTACCCCTGCTGGTTTGGTGCTGACCTTCTGTGCTCAGGCTAGCCCGGATGTGGACTCATCCCCTCTTGGCTGCTGCACTGGTCCGTTCACTCCTCTCTGTGGCCCTGGAGCCTGCACCTTCACCTTCTCCCGGGGCTCTGAGCGAGACCAGAGTCCAGCCTGCTGGGTGGCAGTTCCTCACTGCCTTGGGTGCTTGGTACCCATCACAGGGTGACAACACTGCTGAGGTTCCCGGGTTGTGTTTGAGGAAGTCCCAGAAGCCTGAGTGGGTGGCTGGGCCTGTCATGGCCACTGGGAAGGGCACACAGCCGGGCGTGGGTGGGGCAGGCAGGTATGCCAGGGGCCGTCAGCCCTCTTTTCAGCAGAGGAGCAAGTCCCGGCAGGTTTTCCTGGCCGGTGTCGCTGTGTCAGCGCAGGCAGACCCAGAGTCGGGCATCGGGCAGGGTATGGGCTTGCAGGGGGGCCCAGAGGGCTTCACGAGCCTCAGAGGCTGTGTGTGCAAGGGAGGGTGTGCATATGTGTTTATGTGTGTGAGAGAGATGTGTATGTGAACGTATGTGAAGCTGTGTGTGTGTGTCTATATGTCATGCGTGCGTGTGTGTGTGTGAGTCTGTACGTGTGTGTGAGTCTACCTGTGTTGTGAGTCTGTGTGTGTGTGTGTGTGTGAGAGGGTCCATTCGTGTGTGGAGGCAGGCAGTGGAGATGGGAGAGAAGCGTGCCTCCGAGGAGTCTGCACACGGCCTGGGGTGGATGACAGGACAGGCCGGGATGGGAGGGTGAGGACCTGCCAGGGCTCCGTCCTGCTCTGTCCACACGCCATGCAGCTGGAATGCCCTACATGCTCGCTCGTGGGATGCTGGCCTCTGTACTTTCTGTGTGTTCTGCACATTCTAACTTGACAGACGTGGCTGTTGTGCTTCTGTGAGGAGGCTCTGCTCTGGTTCTCTTAGAAAACAAGACACATCCAAAGAAGCAAAGTGCCTTCATTAATCCTCCCCACTGGCCAGTGCCTGAGGCCGCTGCTGTCTCCACGGCAGAGAGATGGGGGCCTGGAGCTGCAGGGAAGGAGGTTCAACCCGAGTCTGGCTCCAGGGCCGGCTCCTCCCATGGGGATGCCTGGGTTTCATAAAAAGGCGCGGTCAATTATGCGGATGACTCGTTCTACAGATGGAGAAACTGAGGCACACTCCAAAGTGGCTGAACCGGGGCTCGACCCTCAGTGAGGAGCTCTTTGAAGAAAGGTGAGTCACGTTCCCTGGCTGTACCTCAGTTTCTTCGTTTGCCAAGTGGGGTTCTCCTGCCCGGCTGGCTCACAGGGAGGGTGAGGGAATGGAGTTGGGCCAAGGCTCCCAGAAACTTCCCTCAGGAGAGCACCTGGGGGAGGCCGGGCTTGGGCTCTGCCCCCAGCGCCCTTAGTGGCTGGTCACGTCCCCTCTTGGCCTGCAGGCTCCGCACTGAGCTCCACACCCTGACTGGGTGGCTCTGTCCCGATGGACGGGGGAGCTGTGGTGACCACTAGGATGGACTGGATTCACTCTGACGGGCAGACCTGACCCCGAGGCTCCTCTAGGAAAGTGCATTCAGAGAGGCCATGCTGGGCTCTGTCTTCTGGAAGGGCCCTGTGGCCAGGGAGTTGCAGAAAGAGCCTTTGTGCCGAGAGGACGAGCACACGTGCAGCCTTGGCTGGGAGTGACTCCTCCTGGGTGACTTTGGGCAAGAAGTCCAGCCCCGGGGCTAGACGTTCCTGTCCCCACTGGAGTCCTCCATGGAGGTGGTGCTCTCGGAAGAGCATATCTCTTGTTCATGAGACGGCACTTCACAGAGCAGCTCCTGTGTGCCAGGGACGCACTGGGGACACCGCTATGGACAGAGCTGACCCAGGTCCGAAGGAATTAAAGGAGTCAGTTAAAGAAATTAATGAATTCCATGTGCATGTCTGGGGGAAGAATGTTCCAGACGGAGGGAATGACATGTGCAAAGGCCTTGTAGTGAGAGGGTGCCTGGAACGATCTAGGGAGGTCAGAGCAGAGGAAACCAGGAAGAGAGTAGCCGACCTTGAGGCGACCCAGGACCTTTGCAGGTCAGGGCAAAGAAATGTGAATCTCATTCGGAGAGAGGTGGGATGCGTGACCAGAGGGTTTTGCATGAGTCTGTCTTAGTGTTTGAAAAGGATCCTTCTGGCTGCCCGTGAGAATGGACCACGCAGGAGTCAGTGCAGGGAGCCAATGCAGGGGGACCGGTGGGGAGGCGACAGCCACAGTTCAGCAGGAATGAAGGATGCTTGGACCTCGTCATTTGTGGCATAGATGGCCTCACGCTATTTGAAGATAAAGCTGGCAGGATGGGTTGATGGATATGAGCAAATGGAAGAAAGAGAAGGGTCAAGCTGACTCCAAGATTTGGCCTCATCACCTGGCAGGACACAGGCGTCTTTTTTTTTTTAAAGATTGATGGGGTTTGAGGAAACCTGTAGGAGCGTGTACCACATGACTCTGATGCCACCAGCCTTTGATTTAAAACCAAGATAGTTTTCCTTTCTGAAATCCCCTGTCTAAAGCTGCCCGGGGCCTTGTAGCTCATTCTGTTTTAAAGACCCAGTCTGGATTTTTACTCTCACAGTGGGGATCCCTTTCTGGTTAGGACTGGCTGCCCCAGCAGTTAAAGAATGAATGGATAAAGATTCCATGGGCGCCCAGAGCACCCCAGGCCCATGGAGGAGATGGAACATGCTGCTACCTGCCCAGATGGGCTTGTCGGGGTGTGTGCCATCTGTTTAAGAGAGCGTGCATGCATAAGAGGGATACCAATTGTAGGAAGGGAATTACTGAGTCTCCAAATACCATTGACTGAGGAAAAAGACGGATGGGACTTTTATGGATGTGTAGTTTGTCCTAGTGAAATGAAACAGCTTAAAACCCGTCTTTACTGGCATGGAAGTACTGCAGTGTTGTCTCACAGAGCGGTTTACAGCTCAGTGATGAGTTTCTGAAAAACAAACAAAAAAGCCCCAGCACTTTCCACTCATCTATCCAGTTTTCTAAAGCAACTGCAATAAAACACACATTTGTTGATGCAATGAAATTTATAAGGCACCTACTAAGCACAGGACCCTGGGTTCCGGAGGAGAGAGATGAATCAGGTATCGTTCTTGGGGGCCCATGACTGGCGGGGGAGACACACACAGACATAAACAACCCACAGGGCGCCGTGGGTTAGTGCTGCGAGTAAGGTCCCTGTTCAGAGAAGGGAGAGATTGCTGGTCACTGGGGAGTTGGGGGAGGATTTTTAGGAAGGATCATATGGGTGTCAGCTTGCCTTTGGCTGCAGGTAACTGAAACCCCTAGTAAATCTGGCTTACATGGTAAGGGACTGTGTGGTCTCTCATTGTAGAAGTGGGCTTCAGGGTGACTTGATTCCAGGGCTATGCATCACCACCAGCCTTTCTGTTTTGCCATCTCCTGTTGCGGTTTCATTCTCAGGTCAGTTTCCCTCTTGGTCACAGCATGGCTGCCACCAGCAACTGGGACCACATGTCTTCTTGTCCGGGTCTCCTGGCATTGAGAGGGAAACCTGTCCTTCAAGGGTAGAATGTGCTTCTTCTTTTCAGAAGAGTTGGCCATCGTATTAGTTTGTTTTGCCTTGCTGTAAAGAAATTCCTGATGCTGAGTCATTTGTAAGGAAAAAGATTTATTTGGCTCACCGTTCTGCATGGTGCCAGCATCTGCTTGGCTTCTGGTGAGGCCCCAGGAAGCTTACAATCATGGCAGAATGTGGAACGGGAACGGGCGTGTCACATGGTGAGAATGGGAGCAACAGTGTGAGAAGGAAGTGCCAGGCTCTTTTAAACAACTCACATGTAACCCAAGGGAGCAGGAACTCACCTAGCTCTTCCCAAGAGCCGCTCCCGTGATCCGATCACCCCCACCAGGTTCCACCTCATTGCATTTCAACATGAGGTTTGGAAGAGACAACATCCACACTCTATCAGCCCTCTTAGATGTTATGCCCATCCCCAACAGGGAAGTACTGAATGTTAATAGCCATAGGCTACCCAGGATGATCCTGGAGCTGAGGACCAGGTCAGGGTCCCCTGAGCCAAGGGGATGCTTGGGGCACAGGTAGACACAGAACAAGGCTAGGCTTCCATTAGGAAAGAAGACTATGAGAAAGGACATAGGTTAGGCAGCCCTCTGGGCAATGCTTTGAGGGACTGGTGTGCTTGTAGATTAGCAAAATGACGATGACAATGTTTTGCATGGCCCTTACTGAACTTAGAGCTTTGAATGCAGCCCAAGATCTTCCATGTGCAAATCCCTTAATCAACTTCCCGACTCTCCAACCCTCTGCTCCTCTGTAAACACGCAGATGGACAAGCTCACAGCTTGGGGCTGTCATCTTCTCCCTGAAGCGTCCATGGAGTTGCCTATTTGCTGAAAGTCAGTGGTTTTGTTCCCAAACCTGTTTACTCCAAATGTACTTGGCATTGCAATCACATCACTTAAAAAAACATAGCCGATGGAGCACTAGGAGTGCAGAAGGGAAGGGACTTGCTGTTTTTATGAAAACCTTGTTGAATTGTTTGGAGAAATTTGATGAGGACAAAAAGCTTAAAAAGAGATTGGAAGCCGGGCTCGGTGGCTCAGCCTGTAATCCCGCGCCTTTGGGAGGCTGAGGTGAGGAGATTGCCTGAGTCCGTGGGTTCGAGACCCGCGTGGGCGGCCAGACCTCATCTCTACAATAAATCAAAAAATCAGCCGGGCGTGGTAGCGCGCGCCTGTAGTTCGGGCTGCTCGGAAGGCTGAGGCGGAAGGATCGCCGGAGCTCAGCAGGTCGAGGCTGCGGTAGCCGGGAGTGGCCACTGCACTCCAGTCGGGGCGACAGAGTGAGACTCCAACTCAAAAAAAAAAGAGATTGGAGAAAAGTCCAGGACCGCCCAGTATCTGCCCAATGCCAGAGTCATTGCTGTGTGGGCCTCCTGGTTGCTTGAAATGTGGCTAATGTGACCAAGAAACAGAATTTGTAATGTTGTTTAATTTTAATCAATTCAAAGGATGAAAAACAGAGATGGGATCTGGTTACTGAAAAACCTTCAACTATGCTTGGGGCAAGTTGTTTATGTGAATCCACTTTTTCAACTGTACATTTTCTGAAACATAAATATGGATCAAGTCTTTCTGACAAGCATGAAGATGTGTTGTGAGTCTACCATTCGCACAGGCTTTGAAGACTTAGCCAGTGCAAAAGACCTTGATTTTTATATTTATTGTATGTTGAAATCATTATTCAGGTAGGTGGGGCTACATCAAATATAGGATTAAAATTAATTTATTCTGTTTCATTTTAGTTTTTTTTCCAATGTGAATACTAAGAAAATTTAAAATCACATTTGTGGTTCACTTTATACATTTATGGGACAGTGCCAGTGTAGACGGATTCTGCATTCAGATTGCCTTGCAAGTGTTTCCATGCCTTCACTTCACCTCAAAGAAATGACAACTGAACATGGTAGGATTATATAAAGGAAGACAACAGCGGGACAATCCCACTGCAGGCCATGTTATGAAAAAGTCATTGACCCCGACGTGAAAATAATCCTCCAGTTACAAAACAGTTATGTGTTTTTCTGTTGACCTATATGAAGATGTGATTTTTAGAGTTTGGATAGGGTGAGGGTGGATGGATGGCAAGGGAGAGGCACCGCCGAGAAGCACAGCCCCGCCGGAGCCGGCAAGCCAGAGGTGCTGCGCTGGAAACCCAGAGATCTGAGTAAATGCAAAGAATTGCGATGCACAAAAAGGTTAAGAAAGAAAAGCTTATTTAAAAGTAAATTAGAGAGAGACAGAGAAGGGAGAGAGAAGATTCACCTCCCCAAGGTGGGGGAGGGGGCCAAAGCCAGGAAGCATGGCGACAGCCATAGCTCAAAGAGCACATGGCCACACCAGAGTCTAGCAAGTCAACGGCCTCTGGTTGCTTGTGCTTGAGTCCCTTTAATCACTCCCCTTGATGGGGGAGGATCATTAGGTGACTGGGTGGTGGTCTGCTCCATGTCATCACAAAGGGGCCGACAAGTGCAGGAACCGATGATGTCAGGTGATGGACGGCAGGCAGATGGGTGGGTTAGTCACATGATTGCTGCCATGGTGGGGCTTATCTGTGTCACGTAGTTCACAGAGGGCTGATTCGGTGAACCCTGGGGGAGGGGAGGATTCCTGCAAGAGACTTGTTAGACATTTGCAATTCACAAACTCATACATTTGCAGCTCACAAACTCTTATGACTTTGGCCAGCCAAAGGGTGATCTTTGATCTTCAGCCTTGGCAAGGAACCTAAAAGTTTACTAGAGATTATTACGCTAAACCATGTATTGAAAAGTTGGGCTGTCCTGGTCTTGCATCTGATGGAGATTTGCTGAGGGGGGATGGAATGGGATAGGCTGCTTGTTCTGCAATAGAATGTCTGAACACTTTCTAATGGTTATGCTGAGGCAAAAAGACTAAAACCTATCAGTGATTGTGTGCTTTTTTTTATCTTGGTTCCTCACTTTTAGCCAGTTTTGCGTTACCAACAGACCCTCTGCTGGTCCCACCTGTGCTGGATTTTATGGCAGTTCCTTCTGTTTTGTTTTGTTTTGGAGATGGTGTCTCACTGTGTTGCCCAGGCTGGAGAGCAGTGGCACAGTCATAGCTCACGGCAACCTCGACCTCCTGGACTCAAGTGGTCCGCCAGCCTCAGCCTCCTAAGAAAATTCCGTTTCTCAGCCACATCAGCCACACTTCTAGTGGCCAGTCGCCACATATAGCACCGACTTGAAATCGCTGAGAGAGGCAGAAAGCTCTTTGGGGTCCAATCGCCTTGACTCTGGAGAGGAGGATGTTCCCCTCCAAGAGGGTGTTCGGAGGGCCTCTGCTTCCTGGCGATGCCACTCCTCAATCTGGGGGCTGGGCACAGGTGTGCACACCTGGCCATGACTCATTGAAATGTCCACTTAGCATCTAGGCACTTCTCTTGCGTATGTTACCCGTCAGCATGTTTTGCTCCCAATGGAATTTCGATTAAGGAAAAGAAAGACATTATTTGTTTCTTTGAGTCAAGATCTCACTCTGTCACCCAGACTGGAGGGCAGTGGCATGATCATGGCCACCGCAGCCTTGACGTTCTGGGCTTAGGCGATCCTCCTGCCTCAGCCTCCCAAGTAGCTGGGACGACAGGTGCACACCACCCTGCCCAGCTAATATTTTGATTTATTGTAGAGTCGAGGTCTCACTGTGTTGCCTAAACTGGTCTTGAACTCCTGGGTTCAAGCAGTCCGCTGGTCTCAGCTTCCCAAAGTGCTGGGATTACAGGCTTGAGCCACCACATCAGGCTGAGAAAGACATTTTTAAAAGGTGAGTCACCACCCTGCAAGGGTGATTGGGCCAAGCCCTGGGAACTTCCCATTCCCGGTTCTTTCCCTCAGGGATCTGTCCAGCCTTGATTGCTCCCACTTCTTTCCTCTGGCTCACCTCCTACCTTGTCATGTCTCTTCGAGGGCCACTGGACCATCAGGTCTTCCAAGGACCCTGGCAGGGCCGGCCCCTCCCGTCTCACGGTCTCCAGTGGTCCCTACTGTCCTCACTCAGGGAAGCCTCTTTCCCAGACAGGCCAGCCAGACCGCTCCACCCTGCCTCCCCCAGCCGGCATACAAGTTCACTGCAGACCCCACCGGAGCCCAGATTTCTTTGGCTAAGATGGGACTTTAAACTTGACTCTCTCAAAAGTTCATTTCTGGCCCGCATAACCCAGAGGTAGGGCAGGGCTGGCACCCAGACCCTCTGTAATGGTTTGGGGAAGGAAAAGAAATACTCGGAGCTCAGGAGGAGGAGAAGGAAGGGGCCGTGCAGAAACAGACTCTGCTAGCCTCCAGCCTTTCCTGCCTCCGCCAGCTCTCCACCCTGTGGCCAGCGCCACCCTTTCCCACCCAGCTCCATGCACAGTCACTCCCCTGCATCAAATCCCTCCGGCTCCTGAAATGGAAAAACACATTTCCTAAGATGCGTTCTTTCATTGACTCTTACCGTTATTAGTTCCCTCTCTCTAGTTTCTCTTGGTTTATTTTGTTCTCTCTCTCTCTCTCTCTCTCTCTCTCGCTCTCTCTCTGTGTGTATGTGTGAGTGTGTGCGTGTTGGGGGTCTCAATCTGTCACCCAGGCTGGAGTGCAGTGGCACTGTCACATCTCACTGCAGCCTCGACCTCCTGGGATCAGGTGTTCCTTCCATTTCAGCCTATCAAGTAGCTGGGACTACAGATGTGTGCCACCATGCTGGCTAATTTTTTTTTTATAGAGGTGAAGTCTCACTATGTTGCCCAGGCTGGTCTTGAACTCCTGTTTCAAGCAATCCTCACACTCAGCCTCCCAAGGTGCTGGGATTACAGGCATGAGACACCACACCAAATCTTTTTTCTACTTTTTGAGGAATAAGTACCCTCACCATTGCTCTGGAATAGGCTGGGCGCAGGGGCTCACGCCTATAATCCCAGCACTTTGGGAGGCTGAGGTGAGAGGATTGACTGGACCCACGGGTTCAAGACCCACCTGGGCAATTTGGCGAGACTTCATCTCTACAATAAATAAATAAAAAAGTAGCTGGGCATGGTGGCACACGCCTGTAGTTCCATCTACTTGGAAGGCTGAGGCGGAAGGATCACCTGAGTCTAGTAGGTCGAGGTTGCAGTGGCCATGAGCGTGCCACTGCACTCCAGCCTGGGCGACGGGGTCGAGATGCCAACTAAAAAAAACCAAAGAACAAAAAACAAAAAAACCCCCCTCTTAACCCAGGCAGTTAAGATCATAAATTTTCTTCTGAGTACAACTTTAGCCACGCCTCCCAGGTTTTGGTGCGAACTGTTTTCTCTTTTGTTGTTTTCTAGAAGCCACTCATTTTGTTTTGATTTTTTGCTTTGATTTGAGAGTTATTTGGGAAATAATTCCTTCCAATAAAATCCAGTTCAATGAGTTTTGACAAATATACCCACTTGGGTACACAGCTCCCTGATCAAGACACAAAACATCCCTAGCATGGTTATCTTTTTATTATTTATTGTAGCCTATAAAAATCTTTATTTTAAAAATTTTGTGATAGTGTCTTTTGTACTCAAAGGAACACACAAAAATAAAAATGATGAGGGATTTATTTATTTATTTATTTTGAGTTGCAGTCTCACCCTGTTGCTTGGGCTAGAGTGCAGTGGCACCATCACGGCTCACTGCAGCCTCAACCTCCTGGGCTCAGGCAATCCTTCCACTTCAGACTCCCAAGTAGCTGGGACTACACAGGCGTGTGTCACCATGCCTAGCTAATTTTATTTTTAATTTTTTTTGTAGAGACGAGGTCTTGTGGTATTTCCCAGGCTGGTCTTGAACTCCTGGACTCAGGCAATCCTCTCGTCTTGGCCTCCCAAAGTGCTGAAATTATAGGCTTGAGCCACTGCACCTGGCCTGAGTGATTTATTAAAAAAAAAAAATTCTTAAAACAAAAAACAAAACATAACAAAATCTTTAAACATCAGCTATTTTCCCTCTGGCAGACGGTTTCAGCTCTCTTTCTGTATTCCTTCCTCACTGTGCTCCTGATACAGTCTGTCCATCCTGAAATCATAGCTCTCGTCATGCCCTGCGCACCCGCCTCGGTGAATCGTGATTCTGGAGGGTCAGAGGCTACGGTGTTTCCATCTCTGTGTCCCTGTGGCTAAACAAACACTGGGTGTGACAGAGACGCTCCGTCCATGGAGTTGAATTAAATGTACCTTCCCTGCGTCCTGGAGAACCCACACGGGTGGGCGGGTGGTGGTTCTATCTCCAACTTCATCTCTGTCTGGCCTCACTTCACGGCAAGACATTTCGGAGTGTTCTTCAGAGAGCCTGAATAATTAAGCAGAAGCTTAATTAATCTAACATCCGCCTGTTGGCTTCACTGCCAAGACCCAGTGGCTCGAAATAAGTAAATCATTTAAAGCATCACGAGCTTGTGTTTCAGGGAAGGTGTTGATAGACAGGGAGTCGATAGATTCAATCTGGGCGGCGGGAGCGGGCGGCGAGAGGTCCTGGCCAGTGCATCGCTGCGGCCCTGGGGGCAGAGGAGGCCTTGGAAATCTAATCCAGGTGCTTCCCAGGGGATGAAGGTGGCTGCCCCCCTCCCATCACTGCACCCCGATCCCTGAGCTGGCTGGGGGATCCCTGTCAAGAGCCAGGGACCCGTGGGCTCGGCACAGGGAGACTCAAGATTGGCACTTATCCCACAGCTCGGCCTTTAAGGGAGGCCGTCAGCAGATGCCACACTGGGGGTGGCACGCGGGCGGGACCCTGTCCTACCTGGCTGAATGTCTCCTGCCCTTTCTCTTCTTTCCAGGTCGCCTGGACTTCAATAGCACTCATCTGACCCCTTCATGCCCTGGCTTTATTTTTGACCATGGTCACCAGGCCCTGCAAGGTCCGCCCCTCCTTGCCCACCTCTGTAGCCTCCTCTGCTTCCTGCTACTCTCTGATGCTAATTGGGATCAGGGCTCGGTCTCCACTCTAGTTTGCATGGTTTGAGTCCCCCTGCCTGGAAGGCCTTTCTCCCTGCCCTCCCAGCCCCCTGCTCCTAGCTCAGAAACTCCCAAATGACAGGCGTGAGATGACTTGAGAGAGCAAGAGGGCTGAGCACTGAGACCACTGAATCCTACAGCGACACTCACCCAGTCCTTAGACTACCTCCAAGGAAACATCTTGACTCGATGCTGAGACGCCTTCAGCCCTCTCTAGGCCCTGCTTTCCATTCCTTTGGACAAAGAGAGAACAGGCCCCAGGCTCACTGTAGAATGCAGCACCTCTGTCTAGGAAGATGGTTTTTATTTGTATATTATCACAAGCAAGAGATGCCGGTTTTCTATTTATTGGCAATAGAGTGTCCCTGTCCAACAAAAGTTTCTTAGTGAAAACACAAATGAGGTTGCTAGGCAATGCGTTGCTGATGCTGGAGTCTGCAGAAAGGGCCAAGGGTGTGGATTACAACCACCCCTTGGGTGGTTCCCGCGTTTTCAGTAAGATGTGCTCCTTGCAGCTGCCCGAGACATGGAACTTGGAGAGGTATCCCTCAGGAGAAGGGGCCCGCACCATGCCTGGATAGGTGACTCCTCAGAAGCCAAAAGAGCAGCTATGGGATGGAGAGTGGACTTCGGAGCTCAGGAGAGGCCGGAAATGAGGGCTGGGAGAGCCGGAGAGCAGGGGCGGTGAGAATCTCTAGGCCAGCTGTGGACATCCCATGCACCTGGGATTTGCTGCACCTGGGTTACAGTGGGCCTCTGTGGTCCTTTCAAGCCAGAAGTGTCTGTGACCTGAACACATTTACTGTGAAAATAACAGGCACAGATAAGCCAGGCCAGTCCCTGGGCCGTGGGTACAGTCACGCCTGAGTCAGCCTGATTCCTGAACATTTGTTTCTAGCTATCTGAGCCAAGAAAGCCACTTTTGCCTTAGACAGGTGGGGTGAATTTTCTGTCACTTGGCAAGTTGGAAGAATCCCAATTTACAGAAATTGGAGAACACAGACAATCGCTCTTCCATTTCACAGAAGGGGAGGCTGAGGCCCCCTTTTTCTAGATTACTTGGATTTTTGAGGTTGTCGCCTTCACTTTTCCCCCAACATCCCTCCTCTGTTCTCTCCAACCAATGGATATAAAGAGACAATGCTCACACCTCACTGGCCACTTTCTGGCCGCAAGGAAGCCTGGGAAACATAGTCTTCATTCTAGGCAGCAGGACTCTCTGCTACTACCAGGGATGCTGAGGTTACCAGCAGTCTCTGCCTCAGCTGGGTAACCCCTGCCCTGTCCTCCACGGGGCAGCCTGGAGTGTGGGACAGGTGACACCAACTTGACATCTTTATCCCACTGGCCTAGACAGGTTGATCCCATAGGAGGACAGCACTTGGGTCTGGGCAGGATCAAGCCTTCTGGATGGGCCGGAGGGCAAAGGCATGGAAGACAGCGGGGAACAATGCCCGCAAAGCTCCACCCCTCCCTGGGACACCCAGGGACTCCAGGGCCTCCCTCGATGCTACTGGCTCCTTCCCACATGGGCACCCGGGACAGAGGCCGTGGTGAGGGGTCCCAGGGTCAGTCACTCTTGCTCTGGATTGGAAACTCCCACCTGCAAACGAGATGTCAATTATAGCTCCGGTGTGCCGTCTGCAATCTGCTAAAAATATGCTGTCCTATTCTGGTCTGTACGGGTGCCTCCGAGTTGGGAAAATAAGGCTGTTTTTAGCACAAAGTAGGAGAGGACTGAATGCTCGACTCTTGGGGACCCTGTCTGCCTGCCTAAGAGCTTGTCTCCGGAGTGTGGCTGGCGGGCGGAGGGCCAATCAGAAGAGGTGCTGCCGGCCCCTAGGCACAGCGGGAGCAGAGCTGGTGGTGGGGAAGCTCCTCCAGTGGGCCTTGCACCTGGGGGCAGCCTGCAGAGCTGCCCAGAGCCTGAGCCTCTGCTCCCAGGACCGAGAGACATTCATCACTGGCAGGAGGGAGGCTGTTAAAACAGGGCTCTGGGGGAGTGCCCAAATCCCTCCGGAGAAAGCCAGGAAACAGGGATGTAGGAATGAGATGGAGAGAGCAGGGTGCTGAAGTTAGTAAAGGAGGCAGGTGGGGGGGTGCGGAATTGAGAGACTTCATTCATTCATTCTCCTAACACGTATTGAGTCCTACTACGCGCCAGGTACTCTGCTAGGTGCTGGATTGAAAGGGATAGATGTGATCACTGCTGTCATCATTTATTAAAACAATGTTTTGACACATATCGGTCTAGGATCTGCCCTGGGCACTGGAGACACCACAGTGAACACAAGCCCCTTCCCGCTTGGAGTTAAAATTCTCATGGGGGAGGAGGATCTGGTATTCTCTCCCCTAAGAACAAATGAACAAAGAAATTGTGATAAGAGCTGGGACCCCCAAGGGATCCTCCCACCCATGGGTCTCTAGCTCAGCCTTCCAGGTCCAGCAGGGTTGACTTTCCCACCTGGCCGCACCTTCTGCTCTGCTCAGTTCTCATACCTTCAACTGACTTGCTTTGCCCTGAAGCACAACACTCCTTTCTGTTTATCAAATGTGCCAAGCTTATTCCTACCTCAGGGTCATTGCATTTGCTGTTCCTAAGCATGGACTTCTCTTCTAATCAATTTTTAAATTGTAGAAAGTCACATATTTCCTTTGTCATCTTAACCTTTTCTAAGTATACAGTTACAGTGGCATGAAGTTCATTCACACTGTCGTGCGGCCATCCCCACTCTCCCTCTCGGAACTCTTTTCACCTTGCAGAATTGAACCTCTGCATCCGTTAAACACAACTTCCCATTCTTCTCCCCTCAGCCCCTGGCAGCCACGGGTCCACCTTCTGTTCCTATGACTTTGACTTCCTTAGGGACCTCATACAAGTGGAATCGTGCAGTATTTGGGTTTTGTTGACCAGTTTATTTTACTTATCATAAAGTCCTCAAGGTCCATCCATGTTGTAGCCTGCATTGGAATTTCCTTCCTTTTTACGGCCGAATAATATTCCACTGTATGGCATTTTCCTTATCCACTCGTCTGTCAGTGGGTGCCTGGACTGTATGGCATTTTCCTTATCCACTCGTCTGTCAGTGGGTCAGCCTTTTAGACGTTTCCAGCAATGCTGCTGTGAACACCGGATGCAGATATCTCTTCAAGTCACTGCTTATAATTCTTTTGAGAAGTGGAATTGCTGGATAATGTGGTAATTATATTTCTTGAGTTTTTAAGGGACAGCCCTGCTCTTTTCCATGGGGGCTAAACTATGTACATGTCCAGCAGTAGTGTACATGGGTTTCGACTTCTCCACATCCTCTCCGACACTTGTTATGTTCTGTTTTCTTGATAGTAGACACCTTGGTGGGTGTGAGGTGGTATCTCATTGTGGTTTTGATTCACATTTCCCTAAGGATTGAGTGGGCTGAGCATCTTTTCCTATGTTTATTGGTCATTTGCATGTCTTCTTTGGAGAAATGTCTATTCAAGTCCTTTGCCCATTTTATAATGGGTTATTTCATTTTTTAATTGAGGTACAGGGGTTCTTTTAAAATTCCAGATGATTTAGAAATAATATAATTTAAAATTGTATGATTTGAAAATATTCTTTCTCATTCCATTGTTGCAGTTTTACTCTGTTGTGTCCTTTGATGCAAAATTTCTATACTGATGTTGTCCAATGTGTCTATTTTTTCTTTGTTGTTTGTGTTTGTGTTTTTTTAATATACAAGAACTTATCACCAAATTCAATGTCATGAAGCATTTCCCTTATGCTGCCGTCTAAGAGCTTTCTAATTTTAGGTTTATGTTTAGGTCTTTGATCCATTTCAAGTTAATTTTTGTATATGGTATAAGGTTCTTTTGCCTGTGGATATAGTTTTCCTAAAACCATTTGTTGAGGGGACTGTCCTTCCCCACTGAGTGGTCTTGGCATCCTTGCCGAAGATCATTGGACCATATATGTGAGGGTTTATTTCTGGGCTGTTTATACAGTTGTCTTGGTCTGTATGTCTGTCTTTACTCTAGTACCACGCTGTTTTAATTACTGTAGCCTTGCAGTAAGTTTTAGTATCAGAAAGTGTGGGATCTACAACTTTGTTCTCCTTTTTCAAGATTGTTTTGGATATTCAGGGTTCTTTGAGATTCCATAAGAATTTTAGTACGGATTTTTCTATTTCTATTTTAAAAAAGAAAATCACTGGGGTATTTTTAGGAGTCAACATTGAATCTGTAGCTTGCTTTGGGTGGTAAGGGCGCCTTAGCAGTCCTGCCTTCCAATTTGTGAACAAACACACGGTGTCTGTGCTTATATTTGCATCTTTTTTAACTTTTTTCAGCAACAATTTTTAGTTTTTAGTGTACAGATCTATTTCTTCTTGTTTAAGTTTATTCCTGCATCTTTTATTCTTTTTGATGATTTGTAAATGAAATTGTTTTCTTCACTTTCTTTTTGAATTGTTCATTGTTGGTGCATAGAAATGTAGCTGATTTGTGTGTTCATGTGGTACCCTGCAACTGGCCAGATTCACGTATTCGTTCTAACAGAGGGTTTTTGGCGGAATCTTTAGGGTTTTCTATGTGTGAGATCGTGTCATCTGAGGACAGAGATTATCCTATTTCTCCCTTTCTAATTTGGATGCCTTTCATTTATGTTTCTTGCCTAATTGCTCCAACTAGGATTTCCACAACTACGTTAAACAGACATGTCTCTTCTTGTTTTTGCTGGGCAGATTCCTCCTCTCCACCCAGGTCTCAACTCAAACACCGTCTCCTTAAGAAGGTCATCCCCGACGGCCTCTATCCCCCCCAGTCCCTGGCAGCCACATCAACACATTTTATTTTACACCAGTAAGTATGATCTGAAATTACACCATGGATTTGTGCAATTGTTCATCTCCTGTCGTCTGCCTACTGGGTGGGGGCTCCGTGTGTTCAGAGACCCGTCCTTCCTGCATGCTCAGGCTGGGGCCCAGCACGCAAATTCCTTGATAGAAACGTTTGTTGAATGAATCGGTCAAAGATGCCGAGGCAGCAGCAGAGGCAGGCTCCCACGCCCCCGCCGATGCTTCCTTCTCTAGAACCTTCTTTTCTGCCTGCCCACAGGAAGCCGCCGTCCAGCTAGGCTGACGAGTGCCACCCCCTGTCACTGCTCCAAGGGGCTGGTGCCAGTCCTTTGATGAGATGCATCAGGGTGGATCAGGATTGGGGGTGGGGAGGGTGTCATAATAATAATACCACCCTATTACAGCCTGCCTCACAGCCGGCAAGTACTTCAGCATCTGCCATCCCTGAAAGGAAAGATAAACACAAATTAAGATGTTTTGCCTGAAAGCCCAGGGAAGATGAAAAGGTTTGAAGATGAGCAAAGGGTGCATTTCCCAGGGCTCACCACAGAGCCTGTATTTCTTCCTGGTTTCCGGATGAAAGAGGAGACCTGGAGGAAAAGCTGTTCAGAAGGACAGTGCTTTATCCCAAGATGAGCCAGAGCAGAGTGCCAGGGGTCTGTGGTCATAGGGCTTGGGGACCGGACTTTGTAAATTAAAAAGCAGAAGGGAAAAAGCCGCAGGCCTGAGCCCAGAGCTTGGAGTGCTCGTTGCCTGCATCTGGCAGAAGCTGGGGAAGGGGGGTGGGGTGGGCATTGCAGGTGGAGGCCCCTTTCTGCCCTCAGCCCCTCTGCTCTCTTCTTGGGGTAACCAGTGCTCTCTGACCTGTCTCTCTCAGAGCGATTAGAAGCAAAGTCACACATGGCAGGCAAGCTCTCCATGCGCCCCTGCAGAATCTCACATCTGAGCTCAAAGCCCTGATTCCCAGGCTGCCCCTGACCTGACGTGTCTGTGATCCTGACTGGCACTGGCAGATGACAACAGGCTGACACGCAGGGTGCTCACCACGTGCTGGGGACTTTGATCTGGGCCTCCAGGGGCATGAACCCTCTTGATCCTTACCTGCAGTCAGGTGGTGCTCTTGGGATCTAGCTCAAATGAACAGAGCCGGGCTGGGCAGGATTCAGGTTTCCTGGGCCCATGGTTGCAGGACAGCAGGGATGGCCCAGGTTCACACCACTGACCACCGACCACTGACCACTGACCACTGACCACACTAGGGGCCCTCATTGTCAACATTGTCCCAGAGGTATCTTTCCAGGCAAAGGTCTGAACCTGGCTGAGCTTGCGCCAGAGGAGAGGCCCCAGCCGGAGCTGTGGGGGTTGGGATGGCAGCTACCACCAACTTTGGCCCGGTGTCCAGAGGCATCTTCCTACTCCCGTCCTCAGTCTCCTGCTGGAACTCCTGTGGGCTGAAGCCAGTGAGGCCTGGGAGGCAGTCCCTGGAGGCCAGCCTCCTGGAGGCAGCAAGCAGGGTGAAGGGTGGAGGATGGGTATGGAGAAGCGGAGAGAAAGTAACCAACCAGCGGGATAAAGGGGATATCCCAGGAAGGCTGTTGGGAAAGACCACTCTGCAAAGTCGGGCTGAGCTAAGATGCGGGTCCTGGGCACCTGGGGGAGTGTCCCAGCGAGGGCGGGGCCTGGGTGGGCCGAGCGTGGGGCGCAGGAGTCCAGGGAGCCTGCCGGCCGGTCAGAGCGGGCAGAGGGAGACGGGTCGGGGGTCGAGGCTGCAAAGTCGGGAACGTTCTGGATCATGTCCGGGGCCTGGTCTCCGCGGCGGGTGCTGGCTTTGACCCGCGCGTGACCGAGCCGCCGGGGGCTTTGAGCCGAGGAGGGGCAGGAGCCTGGTGGGTTTGGCGGGGAGCCCCGAGGCGGCCGCGTGGAAACGGCCTGCAGGGCGCGCGGCGGAGACGGGGCGGAGCGGGGGTGCTGGACTCTCCCAGGCGAGGGGTGACGGCGGCCTGGGCCGGGAGGGGCGGTGGGCTGGTGGGGGCGGGCGGGAGTCGCGATCTGTGTGGCAGGAGGAGCCGACGGCCGTGCTGACCCGCCGGGAGTGGCCGAGGGAGAGAGGAGGCGGGAGCAAGTCGGGCGCTCTCCAGGCTTCCCACAGGGACGCGCCCGGCGCGCCGGGCACC
>NW_007249942.1:92503-94185 GCF_000164805.1 Carlito syrichta | reverse complement strand
GGCTCGAGCCATTGGCACCATTAGGGCCCTCGGCTGCAGGCGACAGACGCCTAACTCCATCCAAAGCGGGGCTTGGCTGACGGCTCTAGGGGGTGTTCTCGGGCACAGGGAGGGCTGGGACCAGGAGCAGAGAGGACAAGTCCAGGGCCACCAGGCGGTCTCAGCTGCAGGAACTGCCCGCAACCTGTGTAGCCTTCCTGGCACCTGTGACCCATCCGACCTTTGCACCTGAAGGAAAGAGTCTCAGAGTCAAGGCAGCCTCATGACATCCCACACAGGATTCACCGAGGCTGTGCAATGTGTCTACGTGGCCCCCAGTGTAGAGGGAGGGTGCAAATCCCACCCACAGCCTCCCAGACTCAGATTTTTCTACCGAGCCAAGTTTCTCAAATCGCAGGCACTCCTGAGCTACCTCTGTGATTTTTATCAAATTATGAGACTTCTATTATTAAATTTTCTGTATATTTGTAAGTCTCATGTGCTCATTTTATTTTTGTCTACTGCACAAGGACTCTTATACTATTAAAATAGCAGCATTCATCTGAGAAAGACCCAAGTCATTTTTGCAGGTGCATGCACGTTGTTTTGGGAAACCCTGTACCATAATAATGTCCTTTTCTATCAGGAGGATGATGAAGACTTGCTTTTTGCAAAGTTACTTTTAGCAGAGAACTCCTGTTCGACAGAGTCATATGTGGAGCCCTAATGGGCACAAGCAAAAGAAGGGGGGGACCCTCTGCTTGGAGAGGGGTAGGGTGACCACCTGTCCTCGCTGGCCCAGAACTGAGGGGTCCCCTGCAATGTGGGACTCTCAGTGCTAAAACTGGACAGTCCCGAGGAATTCAAGTAGTTGGTTACCACAGAGTGGAGTGGAGGCTTAAGGTTCCAGCCCACCTGATTTTCCATCTCCTGCCATGTGGCATATCTGAAGATGTCCTCTTGGGTCTCAGCACGAGTGAGTCAGGCCTGTGTCGGGAAGACGGAGGCTCCGGCCCGAGGTAAGTGTATGGTGCACATGGTGGGCAGACATCTCATCGGCATGCTTCCTGGCTGCAGAGGCAAGGAAGTGAACCCTGCCCCTCCAGGCTCCCTGGACATGGAGCCAAGGAGGGATCTTCCCTGCTTCAGTCCTGCTTCCAGTCAGTGGCGCGGCATGAAGAGCTGAGTCTGCTACATCAGAGTTCCAGGGTGTGGGCTTTCCATCTGTGGGTTTAGGGGGTTTGCTCCAGGGATTTGGGGGGTGCCTGAGGGAAACCACCTGACCAGGCAGTGGCAGTGGCCCACACTGGCTTTACTGGGCACTACGTGGACAGGTTGGATTTGGGGAGGTCCCTCACAGCGGAAGTGGGGGAGGGCAAGGGAAACTGGGGGTGCATGTCTGGGTGATGTCGCTTACAGTGTGCTGTGCCGGGGGTCTCTGGGCCAGGGAGCTCCGAGGGATCATGGCATTTGGGGGCTTGGAGCTGCAAGGCTCTATCTTATGAATGGGTAAGAGCTCCATTAGTTTGGGCTGTTTATTTTTTGAGTCAGGGTCTTACTCTGTCCCCCAGACTGGAGTTCAGTGGCACAATCATGGCTCACCACAGCTTCGACCTCTGGGCTCGGGCCATCCTTCCACCTTGGCTTCCCAAGTAGCTGGGACTACAGGTGCATGCCACCATGCCTGGCTAATTTTTTTTTTT
>NW_007249942.1:83060-92483 GCF_000164805.1 Carlito syrichta | reverse complement strand
TGTATGTCCTTGAACTCAGCAGCTCCTCCCTGTCCTGCTCAGCCTACTTTTCCTGTTGTGGCTTTAGTGGCAACACCCTGGGGGGTGGTGGGTCAGTTCTGCTGACCTGTCTGGATGTTACTTCTGAGGACTGAGCCTGATGCCTGTTCCCCTGCCATTCTCATGGTTTGGGAGGTTCCTAGCCCTTTGTATTCAATCCCTTTCTGCCTAATATGGTTAGAGCAGCTCCTGGTATCTGGAACTGAACTCTCCTGAGGCCAGTGGCAACTGACATCCAGTCCCAGTGTGGTGAAGGAGACTAGCAGTGGAGGCTCTGTGAGCTGGGGAGGGGGTGACCTCTGCTCAGCTCTTGCCATGTGAGTACGCAGGCCTGGGTTGGTGAGTGTCTGTAGTTTCAATGAAAGAGAGTTTTATTTAAAATCATTTGAGTTTTGAATGTTGGCTTATTTAGCAAAAACAACTGCAACAAAACGAGTGGGCCAAACGAAACGTGTCTGTTGGTGAGTATGTGAGTCTGCTGGGCCACGGGTCCCTAACCCCCGGGCCACAGACCTGTAGTGGTCCTTGGTCTGTTAGGAACCAGGCCACACAGCAGGAGGTGAGTGGCAGATAAGTGGCACTCTGCCTCCTGTCAGATCAGCAGTGGCATTAGATTCTCACGAGAGTGCAAACCCTATCACGATCTAGGTTGCATGCTCCTTATGAGAATCTAATGCCTGATGATCTCAGGTGGAGCTCAGGCAGTGATGCCAGTGCTGCGGAGCAGCTGCAAACACAGATGAACATGAGCAGTGAGGTTGGACTGCACACTGCTTCCCCCAGGTTTGTGGAAACTTTGTCTTCCACAAAACTGGCTCCTGGTGCCAAAAAGGTTGGGGACCACCACGCTTGGCTGTGACACAGTATTAAAGTTATGGCACAGTGCTGGTGGCCAGAAGTCCCAGATCAAGGAGTCTGCACATTGGTTCCTTCGAGGACCGCGTCAAAAGGACCTGCCCCAAGCCCCTCTGCTCAGCTTGAAGATGGCCGCTTCTCTCTGTGTCTTTGCACAGTCTTCCCTCTGTGGACAGCTCTGTGCCCTGAGTCCTTTTTTCATAAGGACACCAGTCATATTTGATTAGGGCTCGCCCTAGTAACCCCCTTTTAATTGGATTACCTCTGTAAAGACCCTATCTGCAGTTAAGGGCACATTCTGAGGTACTGGGATGCAGATACCAACACAGGGATTTTGAGGGGGACGCAGTTCAGCCCATAACGATGACGCTTGAGGGACGGGCCCCAGTTTATGGCTGCTGTAGTCTCCAGGACTAAAGACTAACTAAGGGGAAGAGAAATTGGAGAAGAGTGGGGTTTCCATGGTCTGGGACCCCTTTTGCTAGGAAGCCTGCCCCAGAGGCTATAGCCCTGGCCATCCAGCAATCCGTTCCCGGATGCCATGACTGCCCTTAGACTTTCTGGTTTGTGCACTCATGTTAGCCTGTGGTTAACCCAGGTGATGGTGACCGGGACTGGATGGTGGTCTCGGGGGTGGAGAGAACAGGCATACTTTGAAGGCTGAGGTTCTTAGCTTGGCCTGTGTAGTAGCTTAGTGCAGTGCTTGGAGCCCCTGCCAAGTTTGTAGAACACCGAGCCACCTTGACACGTGCGTGGTCGGTAGGAAAGACCTGGGCTGGTGGGAGGAAGAGGAAGAGGAATATCTGGGAGCTGGAATAGGCTCGTTTTTCTCGAGCTGAGGCCCAGACACTTCACCTCTTCTCCAAGGAACAGTGGTCTCTGTACCCCTGTGCGCCTCGCCTGGTGGGCAGACGTGTTTCCAAGCCCACAAGGATGCGTGTGTGTCTGCTAGTATTGTGAGCCAGGGCCTCCCACGTGCCCCTCCATTCCGCCTTCCAGCTGTGAGGGGCTGGATAACAGCCCTCGAGACATCCACGTCCTAGTCCCTGGAACCTGTGGATGTGTGACCGAGATGGCTGGATGTCTGCTCTCTCCGAATCTCACGCTGAAATAGGATCCTCGATGTTGGAGTTTGGGGCCTCGGGGGTGTTTGGGTCATGGGGGGGTGGATCTCCCGAGAATAGCTTGGTGCCCTCCCCTTGGTGATGAGTGAGTTCTCACTCTATGATCTCACGTGAGGGCTGGTTGTTTAAAGAGAGTCTGGCATCCCCTTTTCTCTTGCTTACACATGGGCTCCTCCTTCACCTTCCACCACGAATAAAAGCCTCCTCGGGCCTCACTAGAAACAGACGCCTGCACCATGCTTCTGGTCCAGCCTCCAGAACTGTGAGCCAAAGAACCCTCTTTTCTTTAGAAATTACCTGGCCTCAGGTATTCCTCTATAGTACTGCAAACCACGAAGACCATGACCTTGCTGGCAAGAGAGACTTTGCAGGTGTGGTTGAGTGATGGCTCCTGAGATGGGGACATCATCTTGGATAATCTGCGGGGGCCCAACCTCATCACAGGGGTCCGTGTAAGGGGAAGGCAGGAGGGTGAGGTCAGAGAGGGAGCAGAGGTCGGGGGAGAGAGAGCAATCAGAAAATGCCACATGGCTCCGGTTTTGCGGATGGGAAAGGCCGTGGGGCTGATGGAGTTGCCAGGTTGAACCAGGGAGACTTCAGGGCTGTAGGAGAAAGTTCCAGGCTCATTGATGCCTGCAGCACCTCGTGCAGGACCACGCATGCAAGCAAGCAGCCTATGTAGGAAATGCCACAACTACCTGTTAGGCCCTGAGCAGATCCACTTGCAGTCCTGAAGTCCAGGGTGCTTGCGGTCGAGAGGCGACCACCAAGGCAGGACCCAGCTTAGAGATGCCGGAGCATGCAGTTCAATAGCCAAGGTTGACCTCAGATAACCATGACCTTCATTGTAATACCCTTAGCATAAAATTACCTCAGAGGAGCCGCCCACTCTCATCATACACCTGACGCCATGACAGTCCTTAGATGACCCTATAAGGGCTGAAACTCTCCTGCCCGACATGAGGGAGGAGTAACAGAGACTCAGCCCCAAGACCACCCATGTCTAGGAAAAGCCCTCCCCAAGCCCACTCCTCGACACCCCTTAGAACAAAAGTTATGGCTCAGCAATAGAAGGGGGCAGAAGCAGCAGGTCTCCGCGGGCTGTTTCTGCCCAGCCCCCTCTCCTGGGAGTCCTCTCCTCTCTCAGGGGCATGCTCCCTTCTCTGGGTGTTCTCCCCCTCTCTGGAATGCTCTCCCCTCTCCTGGGGGTGTGCTCCCCTCTCTCCAGAGTGTCCTCCCCTCCCTCTGGAGTGTTCTCCCCTCTTTCGGGTGTCCTCTTCTTTGCTTAATAAAGCTTCTTGCTTATCCAGCTTCTCTGTCTGTGAAATTCATTGCAAATGAGAACCCCTCTACCCTCTCATACTGGGATCAGGATGAGGAACACAGGAGCCTCTAGAAGCTGGGAAGGCAAGGAAATGGCTTCTCCCCTAGAATGCCTGAGCAACCAGCCCCCTGAGCCCGTTCTACACTTCCAAGCTCCAGAAGGATAAGCGATGAGCTGGGCGGTGCGATCACCAGGCCATGGACTGCTCCAATGAGGAGGCAGGACTTTTCCTTGCTGGTCTTTTCAAATTTGCTGTGGCGGGTTCCTTTTTAGTCCATGGAAGATGGATGATTTCATTATTTGTGGCGCTTGGCAATGAGTCTCCAGTGGCAGCTAAAGCGAGCTCTTACCCCACGCTGTGTCTTCCGCGCACTGCGATTCGTCAGGTGCAATCATTTGTTCACCTGAGCGGCCGCCAGCTTTGGAGAGGCAGCCTGTGGTGGACTGGGGCAGCTTTACCCTTAGAGGCTGGAGAGTGGGGGTGGGGGCAAGACAGGAAGGGACAGGCCGCAGTGGGAGGGTCGCAGATCAAGGTGGGCTGCAGCCAGTGACAGAGGCAAGAGAGAGTGACCCGCAGAGGGAATTGACAGCAAAACCCTCCTGGGACCTCCATGCTTGGCCCCACTGGCCAAGAAAATCCCCCCACAGAAGAGGCAGACTTCACGCCAAAAAGAAAAGAAGAGAAACAGCTGAGGAGTGCCCTGCCAAGGGAGAGTCGAAGAATTTAATTCAAGATGAAATGTGCTCTTGTTTGTGTGTAATTAATTTTTCCCTCCAGTGAAAGCCTTTGTCTATCACTGGGGCGTTTCAATGGCGAGCGCGTAATTAAGGTAGCGTGTGCCTCGTTAGTTTGCGAAGGGGTTGTTTGTATTAACATGTTGGGGAAGCAAACGTTGCTTGGATGGCTTCCTGGGTCTAAGAAGGGAAAACAAAATAAAAACAAAAAAACCAACACAAAGGACGGCAGAAAACACCTCCAGATAGAGACCTGGCTCCTGCCGGGATGATGTCATCTGGAAAATGTGAGCAGGACCCTTCCCCATGAAGGAAGTTCCCTGGGACTCCTGGCCTCATTATGGGGTGCTGTGAAGAAGGAACCTTCGACAGTGTCCAGAAACTCTGGAAAGTGGAGTCACAAGTTCAAACAGGGGTCAGGTAGGCGGTGATTGTGCATGGGGGTCTGGCTATAGCTTTCAACACAAGTGTGTTTTGTTTGCATGGTAATACATGAGTAAATACTTCAGTTCCACAAAGAAATTTGCACTCTCATTTTTCTTGAAACTTACGAATCTCTTAATTTAACTTTTGTGGGTTTTTTTTACCTTCTAGTAAAGAGATGGTGGCTGGGTATGGTGGCTCAGGCCTGTAATTCTAGCATTTTTGGAGGTCAAGGCAGGAAGATCGCTTGAGGCCAGGAATTCGAGACCAGCCTGGGCAACATAGCAAGACCTCGTCTCTACAGAAAATCAAAAAATTAGCTGGGAGTGGTGGCACACGCCTGTAATTCCAGCTACTCAGGAGGCTGAGGTGGGAAGATCACCCAGCCCAGCAGGTCAAGGCTGTGGTGAGCCGTGAGCATGCCACTGCACTCCAGCCTGGGCAACAGAGTGAGACTCTAACTCAAAAAAAAGAGAGAGATGGTGCATTACTTTTCTGTTGCTGTGTACTAATGATTGCACATTTAGGGGCATAAAGCAGCCACTAGTTATTAGCTCAGAATCTCCAACACGATGTGGCTGAGTTCTCTGGTCAGGGTCTCACCAGGCTAAAATCAAGACTTCAACCAGGGCTGTGGTTCTGGCCCAGGACTCAGAGTCCTGTTGCTGGCAGACCTCACTTCCTTCCCGTGCTTGTCCTGTGGTCCTTCCCATCTCCAAGCCAGTGACGTGGGTCCAGTCCCTCTCCTGCTTGGAGTCTCTCTGCCTTCCTCTTTGGCTTTTAAGGGTTCATGCGATTATGTTGAGCCCATGCAGACAATCCAGGATAATCTCCCTATGTTAAGGTCAGCTGACTAGTAATTATCTTACACCTCTAAAGTCCTTTTTGCCATGCTGTGCAGCATAATAATGGAAGTTGCATCTGGTGGTGCAGATTATGGTGGCTAACTTAATGTTGAAAGACAAACAGCCCGGTTTTTAAAAAGGGGTGAAAGATTCAAATAGACATCTCACCAAAGATGTATGAATGGCAACTGAGCCCAGTAGAATTGCTACATTGAGAGACACTGATAAGGTCAAGGTTGGCAAATATTTGTAGCAGACAGAACCCTCCTATGTTACTGGTAGGAGTTCGAATGGTACAGCTGCTTTGTAAAAACAGCTCAGTTTCTAATCAAGTTCAATATACACTTACTGTTGGACCTTGTGACCTCACGCCTCAGTATTTATCCAAAAGAAATGAAAACATATGTCCACATAGAGCAGCTTTGCCTGTTTCAGCCCCAGATGGAAACACCAATCCCCACGATTTGGTGAATGGGTACACATATAGATATATAAATGTACAATGGAACACCATACCACTCAACCATAGCATAAAAGAAACAATTTGCTGATCAAAGCAGCACAGATCTCAAAAATATTATGCTGTGCAAAGATGCCGGGCACAATGAAGACTCCATTTGCATGCAATTCTAGGACACTCAAAACTAAAGTGACACAGAGCAGTGGTTGCCAAGGGCTGGTAGTGGGGGGGGGTTGACTCCAAGGGGAAGGAGGGACAATTTGATGGGTGAGAGCATGTTTTAAATCATGATTGTCATGGTGACTACATGACTGCACACGCTTGTCAAAACGCATCAAAATGTTCGCTTAAAATCAGCAACTTTTAGTGTATGCAAATTATACCCCCCAAAGCTGACTTTATATCATTACCATTAATGGAAAAATCAGTGCTCCCTGCTAATATTGCAAGCAAGTGTAAAAAGAAATACAGATATGCAAAAAGTATATATATAAAAAAAAACTATGGAAGGTTGAGGTGAAAGGATTGCCTAAGCTCAGCAGGTCAAGGCTGTGGTGGCTGTGAGCATGCCACTGCACTCCAGCTTCTGTGGCAAGAGTAAGACTCCAACTAAAAAAAAATGAAAAAAAGAAAAAAAACCCCAAAATGGACAACCCAGATGCTGCGTGGGTGCCTCCCGTCCCCCCAGCCCACACTGGCTTTCTAGGCTGTAGGATTTCAACTGGAGAGCCCCCCATTACCCTTCAGATGACCAGAGCTGTAGAGAGGATTGTGAATCTGAAGATAATATTTATGTTCATTGCAGAAGATAATATTTATGTTCATATGTCAAAATGATAGCTATTATTCAAGGGTGCTAGTCTAAACCAGCAATGAGAAGTTTGTTCAGTGAGAAGTGAGTCTATTCAAGGCTTGTCGAGTAGGACCACTACCTGGGTCACCAGGACTTTCCCTCTGCTGGATTGCTTTTCCTTCAGTTCTTTGCCTGGTCAGTTCTTTCTCGTGCTTTTTTTTTTTTTTTTTTTTTTTTTGAGTTGGGGTCTCACTGTGTCACCAGGCTCGAGTGCAGTGACACAATCACGGCTCACTACGACCTCTATCTCCTGGGCTCAAGGGATCCTCCCTCCTCAGCCTCCTGAGTAGCTGATACTGCAAGCATGCTCCACCACACCTGGCTAATGTTTTCATTTTTTGGTAGAGACAGGGGTCTCATTGTGTTACCTTAGGCTGACCTTGAACTCCTGGGCTCAAGCCATCCTCCCACCTTGGCCTCCTAAAGTGCTGGGATTACATGTGTGAGCCACTCACTGCTCCTGACCTCCTTCTCACTCTGGGGACCTCACTTCAAAAGTCATCTCCTCAGAGAAGCCCTCACTCAGCACTGCCCTGGCTAATGCAACCCCCTCCCTGGTTATTCTCTGACTCAAAGCTCTGCTTATTTCTTTCAAATCCTTTTCATAACTAGCTTGTGCCTTGATTGAACTTCTTGGGTGTAGATTTTCTCCCCCATCAGACCGTGAGCCTCGTGAGCTTGAAGTCAGGTCTGGGCTGTCCAGTGCAATTTCGCCAAGAGCCTCAAGTAGGGGCTGTCACATGGCAGACTGAACTGTTTTTACTGTTGCATAATAAGTGACCATAAACTTGGCCACTGGAAACAACTTGCTTTCACGATCTCACAGTTTCTGTGGGCCAGAAGTCTGGCTTATTGGCTTATCTAGGAACTCTGGCTAAGGGTATCAAAGGCTGCCTCAAGGTGTTGGCTGCGGACGGAGTCTCAATGGAGACTCCGCTCCTCCTCCGGGCTCACACGGTTGCTGGAAGAATCATTCCCTTATCGCTGTGGGACGCAAGGCAGCTTGCTTCTTCAAGGACAGCAGAAGAGCATCTCTCCCTGGCTTCAAATCTCCCCCTTCAAAGAAGTCTGGGGTTCTCACTTGATTAGGACAGACTCACCTGGGGATCTCCCTTGATTAACTCAGAGTCTGCTGATTAGGGACCTTAGTTACACCTGCCAAATCCCTGCAAACATCCCTTTGCCAAGGGACATAATTTGCCCCCGGGAGTGAAATCCCAGCCTATTAAAAGTCTCACCCAGGCACAAGGGGCATGTGTCATGTAAGGTGTGTACACTAGGGGCCACCAAGGGGAATTCTGCCTACCATATGGCTCCCAAGGCATTTGCAGAATGGATAAAACACCTGCCCTTCCTTCCAAATGCCTTCTCTGGTTTAAAGTATTTCCTTTGCCAGGAGTTCTTTCCCTCCGTCCATCTTGCCGCCATCTTTTCTTTGGTCAAAATCTCATCAATCTTTTGAGCCCTGGCTCAGCTGCCCTTCTTATTTATGACTTTCTCACTGTCTGAGGCAGACAGAGGTCAGGATTCACTTTCCTCACTACATATGTGAGGCCAGATGGTTTTTTCATCGTAACATTCTTACGCAGAGAACGTGTGCACATTTACATGAATGGCTCATACGGTGGGAGTTGACTGCTGTGGACACTTTCTTCCCTTCTCCCCTTCCCCTTCCATCTGCCCCTCTTAGCTCTGTCTCCAAAGATAACTTGTATTAAAAGACAATGTGAGCTGGACATGGTGGCTGTTTCTGTAGCCCCAGCACTTTGGGAGGCTGAGGCAGGAGGATTGCTTGAGCCCAGGAGTTCGAGACTAGCCTGGGCAACAGAGTGAGACCTTGTCTCTACAAAAAATAAAAAAAAATTAACCAGGCATGATGGCATGCACCTATATTTCCAGCTACCCTGGAGGCTGAGACAGAAGAATCACCTGAGCCTGGGAGGTTGAGGCTGTAGTGAGCTGTGATCGTGCCACTGCACTCCAGCCTGGGCAACACAGTAAAAACCCGACTCAAAAACAAACAAAAACCCTGCAAAAATTTCCAAAATCCAAAAAACAAAGTGTATCCTTCCATGTTTTTCCTTTGTATTCATATAATCTCATAACTCTACAAAGCCCCTGCCTCCCGATCTATTTCTCCTCCCCCCACACCAAGGTATAAAAGGCTTTTTATTTTGTTTAAAGGGAGGGTGAGTCATTGTTTTGGAAAAATGATATTATGTGATACACATTTTTCGGCGTCTTGACTTTCTCACTCGATGCCGTAGAAGTATCTCCAAGTCATCGCGCCCAGCTCTAAATTAAAGTTAGCTCCGTACAACAGATGTGCATCATTCCATGTGAATGTGCTGGTGGAATGCTCAGCCGTTCCTCCAGTAATGGGAATTTGTTCTGCTTCTGGGTCTGCGCCATACGAACAACATTATGGTAAATATCTTTGTGCATTTTGGTACAGAGGATGGATTTTCAACAACTCAAGAGCTGGGTGTATACACAGGGTGTATGCACTTTAAAGCATCTTGCTAAATGCTGCCAGATTGCCTTCAGAAGAGACTGCATTAGCCTGAGTTGCTGCTGGTGTATAGGAGACTGCACTCTCCCCACAGCCTGGCTGCACCAGGATTTATAGCACTTCTGCATTTTTGCCAGTCTGCTAGGCGTAAGGCATCACTCAGAGTTGAATATGAAATCTCCCGAATCTCTGGGAATGCAGGCATCTATTCCTTACTTATTTTCCTTTTCTTTACTTTTTTCTGTTCTTCCTT
>NW_007249942.1:66261-83003 GCF_000164805.1 Carlito syrichta | reverse complement strand
CTCTTTTTCTGGTGAGTTTGTAAGAGCTCTCTGTAACCAATAGAAATGAACTCTTTTATCTATCATTTGCCTTGCAACAATTTTGCAGATGTATAGTAAATATGTAGATCTTATTTACATATTCGTGTGATTTTAATATTCAAATAGGCCTATCTTAGTCCTTTATTTCTTCAGAATTTCCATTCTTGGTTTGAAGGTCTCCCAACCTCTAGATTATACTTGTAGTATCCTAGATTTCCTTGCAAAGTTTTTATTTTACTTTTTACAGTGAAGTATTTAAATCTCATGCGAACTCAACTTCATGGAAGGCATGAGAGAGGGATGCATTTTAATTTTAACTTTAATTTTCTTGCAAAACTGGTTCTGGCATCCCCTGAACAGACATCCCCTGTTCTATTTGAAACGTTCTTGTCTTGGGGGCTCAGCCAGAGAAGTCAGTCTCCCAGAGCCCGTGTTCCTTGTCTTCACAGCACAGTGAACCTGGGGTCTGAGTCTTGTGTAAACATGATGGCATGCACCTATATTTCCTGTTACCCTGGAGGCTGAGTAAACAGAGCATCTGGGCCGCCCTGTTTTGTGGGTTCACTCATTCATTTAATATTAGTGGGCATCTATTATGTACTAGGCTGAAAAAAAAATGCCCATTCTACGTTCTCAAGATCTTTTTGGTTGAATGTGAGATGGAGAGCAAATACAGGGGGTCTTTGTCAAGTAGGGAAAATAGCCCCCGAAAGTCAATTGACTTCAGACAGGGAATCCAGATTTCAAAACAAAGAGTGAAAACAGTGATGGAGGCTTTATCTCAAAAAGACAAATGCAAAGTTTTTGAGGAAGTGTATTTTCTTATTCTTAACAAAATTGATGCTATAATTGCAACCAGGCTTTGATACTTAGAACACAGACGGAAGGAGATATGGATTTGAGGTGTCATTTTCCTGTACACTTCCCTGCACTTAGTGTTTAACATTTACAGTTCTAGAAAAGAAATTCAGTTTCGTAAAATATTTCAGGGCTCATCCATTTTCCCAAAGGACTCTGAATTCTTTCATACAGAAAGGATTGTCTCAAAGTATCCATCAGGTAGTCCATTGTTACCTGAGTCTTGTTGCCATGTCTTCATGAGTCATGGCTTCATGGACTGTTCTCACCAATTTTATTTTCATGAAATTCACACAATGCTGTAGCTTTTGCAAGATTTACTTTTTCACCTTGCAATTGGTTTTCATTTGCTTGCATTATATGCACAGATGTTTTCATGTTGCCCGCAGGAAGGCTGACCTATGAGGACCTGTTGGGGGCTGGTTACTGGGGAGACAGATGCAGATGTGACCCTGCAGGGGTGGATTTTGGAGGCTAGTTTTACAAGTAAGAAAGAGGTCAGTTCATTCATGAATGCTGTTGGGCTGTGATGGCTTTGTCCCTCTAAATAACTTTGCAATAACTGTGGGGATTCCGCTCATATAGATTTGGACCATGTGGACTCCTTTGTACAAAAAACTATAATCTACACAACAGGAGAGAAACATTGGTGGAAAGCTCTGGGCATTCTGGGAAGGGGGAATTTAGCTCCAGTTGGGAGGCTCATGGGAAAGTGGTGGTGAGGTTTGCAGGGTGGCAGGAGCCGGCTGGGAGGTCCTTGAAGGATGTGTCGTGTTTGGACCTGCAGAGGTGCTGGGGGCATGAGCTAAAGGCATGAGCAGAGGCAGGGAAGGAGGTCCAGAGGCCAATGCAAGAGCCACTTCCAGGAGGGATTTGTTGCTCAACTGGGAGAGTGTGGCCAGGGTCTGCTTCAGCAACAGGGTCACCTCATCCCTGTCAGCGTCTCCCCATGCTCAGCTTGTTCCCACCCCACTTCCTTTTATAAATCTTGGTCCCTAGAAACAACTTCCAGAGAAAACTCCATCTTGGTCTCTGCTCCCACAGACCCCGGCCTGAGGCAGAGACATGGGTTGGTGTGGAGGCTCTGGGGGAATCGCTGGGGTCCAACACGACTCTCCATCCAGGTCTTAGATGTCATCATCAAGTCCACATGTTCCTCAGGTTGAGGGGTTTCAAGGTGGATGAAAAGCACCATCTGTTGTATTTTGGGGATCTTGATCTGTCTGTGACATCGGGAACAGCCTTTTATGGTCATTTTTACCTATCTAGTTTGGGATCCAGCCCGGCCCTCTCAGCTGATGTCCAGGCTCATGCATTCAGGTGTGTTCTGGAGCTCTCTACTTCTGACAGTCGTGGGGTTTCCCTTGGGCTCTCCTCCCACGGCCTCCCCCCAGTGATGGCCGCTGCCCCCACCCAGGTGCTCAGGCTGACACCCCAGCTCCCTCCCCCACTCCCAGCATCTGACCTCTCTGCACCTCTGTCCCTCTGCCATCTACATGGACCCAGGACCACACTTTATCCCGCCTGCCTGCTCCCTCCACGGTCCCTGCCTGTCATCTCTCTGAGGATTATTGTGCCAGGGCCCTCTCTGGCCTTCCTGCTCAGCCTCCCCTGAACTTTGTCCTCCTGTTAAATGACTCAGATCAGCCATGTCCCTGCATGAACCCTGCATCTCCCCCTGGTTCTGTGCAGAAGTCATGACCCCTCCCTGGTCGACAGGCTTGGGCTCTTTCCATATGCTGGTCTCTTTCCTGCTTTTCTCCTGTGTCCCCTTACTCTGGTCACACGGCCTCTTGCTCTTTCAGGACAGACCAGGTGCTCCTGGAGGCCAGGGGTCTTTACCTGTTCTGTCCTTTGCTGCGCCCAGAGACTGCAGCTGTGTCTGTTGCCCAGTGGTCCCTGCCTACACATGTGCTGATCAGGGGCATGAAGTCTCAGCTTCTCCACTGCGGGCTTCTGGGTTGGGTGTTTGGCATCTTTCGAGAACCTGGATTCTGCACAAAGTGGTCTGACTTGTCCATGGCAGACTTTGCTCTCCTGCTGCGTCTGGACTGGTTCTGAAGCTGGTTCCTGCCGTTGGTGGCTGACTCGGCTGTGCCAAGAGTGGACAGAGGTTCGGGCTTCTGAGAAGAGCTGTCACCCCGGGGGTGACTCTGATGTGTCGCAGCCATGAGTGCGGATGGCAGCGTGAAGACTGTAGCCCCAATTACCTGGCATCTCACTTGATAGGACGACCAAAGCCCCCAGATGGCTCCTGAGGTGTCTCTCCAGCCACAGCTTCTTTGAAACTGGCCCGCTGGTCTGATCAGGAGAAGAAAGCCATGGATACAATACGTGTATGTTTGTTTCTTCCTCCAGTGGAGAAGCTGCAATCGTGTTGGAAATTGTTCGCATGCGAGACCCCAAGGACACAGACTCTGAGCGTCATCTCCACTCTCGAAGGCGAAGCTTCTGCCTCTGCGTCTTCAGCCCCTGCACAGGTCGGGCACAAGGCAGAACTCGAAGGGAGGGGGGGTCTGTCTAGTCCGGGGACAGGACGGAGCCAGTCCACTGGCTCTCAGGGTGGGCACGTCTACCTGAGCCCACCTCTCTCCCTGGTGACAGAATGGTGTTGCCAGGATTGTTGCAGAGGGAGGCCCCGCTACAATCACAGCCTGGGGGTAGGCTTGGATGCCCCTCTGCCCCTCATGGGCCTCCTGGGTTTGAGCACTGAGTGAAGGAGCCACCGCCAGGTTTCTCTGTCATAAAGAAGCCCTTTCCCCTCTGCAATTGCCAAGTAACACATGCGGTGGTGCTTTGGGGCCCTGTGGGTGTCCTGTTCCCCCAGATTTTTCCCACTGATGGTCCACATGTGATTGTTACATTGATGGTTGCCAATGGTGATTTTCTGACCCTGTCAGGCCCTATATGCATATGAGTTGGCCTTCCTCCAGAAAGCAGAGCCATCTCTTCTCTCGTCTTTCTTTTCAGTGCCGTGATGGACACATGGTCCTCTCTTAATCCAGGTGTTCACATCCACTACATGTTCATACATCCCCACATTTGATGAGTGGTATCCTTTTATTCCAGCTTCTGTTTCCTGACTTACCCCCATTGTCCTTCGAGCACTTCCTAACTTTTTGGTATGAGATTAAAAAAAATTTTTTTTTGAGTAGGAGACTTGCTCTGTTACCCAGGCTGGAGTGCAGTGGCACCGTTGTGGCTCACTGCAGCCTCAACCTCTTGGGTTCAGGCACTCCTTCTGCCTCAGCCTCCTGAATAGCTGAGACTACAGGTATGTGCCACCACACGCAGTTAATTAAAATTTTTTTTTTTGTAGAGAGAAGGTCTTGTTATATCACCCAGGCTGGTCTCAAACTCCTGAGCTCAAGCAATTCTCCTGACCTCAGCCTCCCAAAGTGCTGGGATTACAGGTGTGAGCCACTGTGCCTGGCCACGAGATGAAATGTTAAAAGCACATCAAAGCTGGGCTCGGTGGCTCAGGCTGTAATCCCATGCTTTGGGAGGCCAAGGTGAGTGGATTGCCTGAGCCCGCGGGTTCGAGACCCGCCTGGGCAACTTGGTGAGACCTCATCTCTACAATAAATAAAAAAATCAGCCAGGCATGGTAGCGCGTGCCTGTAATTCCAGCTACCTGGAAGGCTGAGGCGGAAAGATCGCCAGCACCCAGTGGGTCAAGCCTGCAGTGGCCGCTCCCAGTCTGGGCGATAGAGTGAGACTCCAACTAAAAAAAAAAATAAAATAAAATAAAAACACATCAGTATCATGAAAGATGAAAAAGAAGGTTGCATTGTGCTGGGAGAGAACTCACGACAGCGGGTCATTGTTAGGATTCCAGAAGTAAGAAGAGAAAAGCTCTCAATTTGGACTGTATATTATAAGTCAGCATCAACATTAGATCTTTCAGTGGTGAAGATGGGTTGTAGACTTTGTGGGAGATCCTTCTTGAAGGACATGCACACTGAAGTGTTTGGGTGTGAAATGCCATGCTGTTGGTGTCATGCTTCCAAATGGTGTAACCAAAAAACAGAATAAATAATACACACAGAGACCGACGCCAGCATGGCACAGGACCACCGGCCGGCAACTGCAATGAAAGCGGTCTGGCATGTGGGCGTTCACGGCATCGCTCTTTAAACTTTTCTACAGCTTTGACGTTTTTCAAAATAAGTTGGAGAAAATGAAAATAAAATCACATAGGTCAGACAGAAAACAGGTACTGTGGTTGGGGACAAGACTGGCTCTTTGGCTGCCCTGTAAAGACAGTCCCTGTCACTGCTGCCTCTGCGTGTCATGTGGAATGAGACATGGGGTTTTTCTTTTTTTTTTTTTTCTGACTAAAGGATAAATTTAGAGAGATTTGAAGAGCAATCATCTCTGCCTTTTAGGAGGAGGATAAGGCAAAAAGGAAGAAAGGATAGAAAGAAAAAGAGGTATGGTGGGTCACAGCTGTAATCCTAGCGCT
Source organism: Carlito syrichta (assembly GCF_000164805.1). Lineage (NCBI taxonomy): Eukaryota > Metazoa > Chordata > Mammalia > Primates > Tarsiidae > Carlito > Carlito syrichta. Next base: position 77,659 of record NW_007249942.1, on the reverse strand, counting down.
TTGGGAGGCTGAGGTGGGAGACTTGCTTGAGCCCAAGAGTTCGAGACTAGCCTGGGCAACATAGCAAGACCCAGTCTCTATTTAAAAAAAAAAGAAAGAAAGCAAAAAGAAGGAAGTGTTGGAGAAAGGCAAGGATCAGCACATCTGAGCCAGGCATTATGGTAGGTACTTTTTTCTACATTATCCATCTACCTCCAACGATGGCCTTAAAACGGCAAGAAAATTAGGGTCTAGAGGAGTCACAAGCCTGTCCCTTGGCCACAAATTAGACACTGCTCATTTCAGGTCTTCATGCCCAGCTTAAAAAATATGATGAAATGAATCAGATGAGGAGAGACTGGCTAAAAACTGCCCAAACATAGAGTTTTAAAAAATCCTGATCAGGGCGTATGTGTTGGTCAAAGGAAGATTTGCAGCAGGAGGGTTTTGTCCCTTGGGCTGAAACACTAGCAGGAACCCCAGCCCTCTCTCTTAAACCCAATCTTGGCCTGAGGGCGGATCTTCTGAAGCAAGCAGGGTCTCCTTTTCTTCTCACAGTTTGTGGGACCTGGCTCTAAAGACCTGTCCCATCAGGGAGCACCACCTCCTGCTTCCCAGTGAGGACAAGAGAGCCCTGGGGCTCTACAGCAGGCTGGGAGGAACTCTGAGTGGGGTGGTCTGGCCCAGGTGCAGCCTTTCGCTCTCAGGCCTGTGCTCCAGGGCTCAACTCTGTGGGCATAGACTAAGGGGCTTCCCCCACTGCTTGAAAACGCTCCTGCAGAAGAATCTCGGGACACAGGAAGGCTTCAGCTCTGCCGTGCTGCTGACAGTGAACAGCTGGCATGAAAATCAGGGTGAGTGGGCAGGAATGTGTGGCCCCCTCCCTAGCTCCAGCCTTGCCTACGACCTTGAAGCTGTGGGAGGAAGGAGTCTTTGCTCAGTCAATGGAGAGGTGCTGATTTCACCCCAGTAGAGACGGATCCGCCAATCCAGGTGACTCCGCTGACCACACTCCCCTTCCGGGCGGTTGGCTATGTGCTTCCCACATGGACAGCGAAGCTGAAACAGTCACTAAGTCAGCATCTCGGAAGGAAAAGCACTTTTGACGAATGAATTAAATGCAAGATTTCTTGATTATTGAAAGCCCGCAAAGTGATCCTCCCTCTAAGGCCGAACAGCTAACCGCCCCTCCCCCAACCAGCGTGTCCAGGGTTGTTCATTTGGGAAAATGCTTGTTCCAGACCGGCGACGTGTCAGGTGTGTGGCTGGGTCTGAGGATGAGATGTGGGAAGGCAGGACAAAGCAGGACACACACCAAACAGTCAAACAGAGGACACAGCGGGGGCCCCGCCCGCCTTTCCCTGGTCTGGCATCTCTTGAGATTCAGGGAACGAAGGCCCAGGAAGGTGCTGATGCTGTGTGTGCAAAGTAGACGGGGTCAGTGGATCGGATTTGCTGGCTGGGGCCTCACAGGGTGACGGCTCTGATGGTGTTTTGGACACTCTTTTCCTAGGTGAGGTCACCTGAGGCCTCCTGTCCTCCCTCCCACCCCCATCGACAGTCCTGGGCTGGGCAGGTGTGCTGACTGCCACTGTCCTCCTCTTTCTGTGTGTGCCTGGGTGGCAGAGAATAGGCCAGTCTTGTTATAAACTGTCACACTCCTTTCCCTCTCTGATAGACGATTCAGCTAGAGTCACGCGTCTGAGATCCGTGAACAATGTGTTCAGTTGCTCCCCAGAAAATGATTCCAGTTCCTAGGACAGTTCTTGGACACAGTGGGCATGCAATACATACTTCCTGACCAGTTCAATGCGTGTCCTAGAATACAGGCAGGGGCACTGTCGGAGTTGGTGCTGAGGAGAAGGGGTGGTCTCAGCTCAGTGTCTTGGGGCTTAAGATCCCCTCCTAGGGAAGCAGGTGAAGGGGAGGCAGCTGGGGCTGGATAGGAGCACTAGGAGGTGGCGTCCATTGGATAACAAGTGCCTGGTCCCCAAAGTCAGGGCTGTGGGTGGGCATGACTGTTGTGCTGGTTAAAAAAAAAAAGAAAATCTTTTTAAAAAAAACCTCCCAACCACCCTGATTTGTAGTAACTGCCTATTCCCCTGGTGTAAATACTTCCACCATGGCCGACTTCAAGCTGCCAAAGGTTTAACCACTGGAACATGTCAAGGTTCCTGAACATGTCGCAGTTGGCATTCAGAGCTGGCCACCCGCACCCCACCGGGCATGAGTGACCGGGTGAGTCCCTCCTAGGGTCCCACTGAGGACGTGGCTGGGCTGCACCGTGGGGCTGTGGGTGGGCCCCAACATCCTGCCACACAGCAGGAAGTGTGACTTGAGTCTCTCCCAGAATTTGACAAGGAGGATCTGGCAGATTTAGACCAATTAGTGTTGCAGGAGCAAAACCAGCAGGGCTGAGGGTGAGGCAGGATCTTCCAGAGGGAAGGAGGACTATGGCAGGAGGCAGGGAGGCTCAGGGGAGGCTCTGGAAGCCATGAGGACTTGAGTCGATGAGTCTTCTTTGATTGGGCGGCAGAACTCAAGCCGGGAGGGAAAGAGGCCGGTGCGGCTGCCATCTCATCAGGAGAACCATGCGAACAGTGAGGGCTTGATCCAGTCTTCCCTGTCTTAAGAATCTGACATGTTTGCCGGCATGACCTAAGTGTGGCTGAACAGGAGATGAAGACACTGTCACCAAGTGTAGTTTTGTTGTCTTTGATCGAGCCCTAATTAAGCCTTTTGTTTGGAAGAGGTAGCGTGTTCTGTGGCTGAGAGCTGGACTTGGGGGCTAGGTGACCTGGATTCCATCCCAAGGACGTTGATCTACATGGACAGCCTTTCCGTGCCTCCATGTCCGCATCTGTAAAGTGGGGCCGGGGGTGCTGGGGCCGGTGCTTCGGAGGGGCGGATGATTGAATAATGCGGGGTACTGAGGGCGGCGCCTGGCCCAAAGTAGGTCCAAAGTAATATTAAATAACTCACACAGCATTTGCTGTGAAACTTTGGCACTCGATTTAACTGGGTTTGCCTCAAATGGACTTTTTATTTGTACGGATTGTCCTCAGGTAACAAAGACCTCATTTCATGACATGTGGTCCTGGCTGAGAAGAAAAGCCACTTGGTGTCACAAGAGGGGTTTTGGGGCCTGACCTGGGCCCTGGGCCTGGGTGTGAGGGTGATGAGAGACATATAAAAATCCCCCAAGGAGGTGACGTTTCATCTGAGACCTGACAGGTGACTGGGCTGCTGGAGGTAACTGGGTGAAGGGTCGGGCGGGGGGTGGGGAAACTTTCCAGGAGGAAAGAACAGCAGGTGCAAAGGTCCTGAGGGTCCAGGAAGCCAAGGATGCCCAAGACCAGTGGAGAGGCCAGTGTGGCCATGCCTGAGTGGACTCAGTGGTGGTGGTGAGAGTGGGATGCAGGGCAGAGACCGAGGGAGGGGTTTGGACACCATCTTAAGGGCCGGGGCATCCTCAGGGTGTGATGGGTCAAAGTTGCCTCTTTGGATGTTCCTAGTGAACCAGCCGCGTGGCTAGGGCTGTTCCTTTCCGGCTCATTCCCACCAGTGCCAGTTTCACAGATAAGCACCTGGGTGGGTGGGAGGCCTCGGCTACAGGAGGAAATCAGAGAAGGCCTTCAGGAAGGCCTCATGTAGGAGCTCTGTGAGGCCGCAGGACCCGAGGGTCAGGTCAGCGACAGTGTCAGCCTTGGGAATGGACCTGACACAAGGCATTGAGGAGAGGCCAGGATACCTTGGAGGCTTGGAGCTGGGGAGGGACGCCACAGCTCAGGATGAAGGCGCCTGGCATCCGGGTGTCAGGCAGAAGCAGCCCAGGCCGGGACATGCAGATCCCACAGGGCTGCAGGTTTGTGGTGGGAACCAGAAGTCAGTCACTCATGCCTCTCCCTGCAAACAGCTGACAGCTAGGGTGTATGACCCTGCACGGTGTGAGTCACATTGTTACGATTCCTGGGGGTGAACACAGGCCTCTGTTTCATCTGTGCTTATTGCAGATGAATTAACTATTTCATTAGTAACACAAGCAGCATTCGGAGTGAAAAAATAGCTAAGAATAGGTGATGCAGTGAATTCAGTGGCACGGACACGCGTGAATAATGAAGAGGCGCCACGCGGCCCGTTCCAAGGAGACGCTCACTCCTCGGCTGTCGTCTCTCCCTGCTCGGCACAGGCAGGACCTGGCTTTCCAGTACGGAGATTCCTTAATTTAATCTTGTTTGTCAAGAGGCGAGATGTATTTGTGTCTCCTCAGGCTCCTGTTGTGATCAACTTTGCAGTGTTTTCTCTGGTCAGAAGAGCTTTTCTTTTCTGCTCAGCAGAGCTGATGGTTGCTGTTTTCCATCTTCCATCGCGAGGCGGAAACGCCACAAGGCCGCTGTCAGGTGATCAATTATCCTCCTTAAAGGATCCCTGGAGTCGTCAACTGGAAATTATGGTTCTGAAGATAACAGAACGCCCACTTTAACATACTGTTGCATGTCAGAGCCAGCGTCCTGCCCCCGCTGAGTCATAGAGCCGTAAATTGCCCGTGGTAATGACCCCGGCTCCAAATGCAGTCACTGGTCTCTGCACAGACAGACGCTGTCTGTCATGTCTGGGGCTTCGCTGTTGACACTGTGTCTCTTTCAGCTCCTTGGAAGCCCTGTGGCGATGCTCATATTAGTGATGCATTCTTCCCTGTCTTCCAATTCTAAGTGTGCGAATTTATATCCCTCGACAGTTCTCACAGCACTCGTGCCATCTGTACCACTGTGTGGGGAAGGAAGTCCTCAAGTTCAAGGTCCTTGGCAGGTAAACAATACAGTCTCAAGTTCACAGACATCCTCAGCAATCAACACCCGCTACCCCATCAAGCAAACAAGGCCTTGGCATTGTTGGTGAATAGTAGGTGATTGATGAGGTTGTCGGCATGATCCATGGTCCCTGATCTGTATCCATATGAAATAAGAAACCATTTAAGAGGCATTGCGAAAACGTGGCGTTTGCTCCCCTTTCTATCATTTGACATCGACTCATTCACATATGATGGTGAAGTGACTGGAGCGTGCAGAAAGCCGGTTCTTCACTGAGGGAAAATGCTCACCGCGGTGAGGATTGGTCACCACACAGAGGTGAGTCCTCAGTGGGTCAACCAGCCACAGGTTCTCATGGCTCCAGGGTTAAGTTCTCGCTTCCTCAGGGCACTGGCAAATTAATATCATGGAACCAGCGAGGGAAACAGATTATTAAATGTCCCCTCGTGTTCCCTCCTTCCAACTGGCAGAAGAAAAAAAGCTTAGATGCAAATGTGCATTCGTGCCCAAGTATTCACGAGAACCCACATAGATGAAGAGCAGGCAAGCTGGGGAGGGGGGTTGTCCCAGATAATTCGGGTTAAAAAGACTATCAGAAGATCAGTGTCACAGCTTGCAGTTGACCATTGTGCCTTTTTGAGAATGAGTCTCAAGGTTCATGCCAACACATGTCCCGTGACATTTAGGGGAAATATTGAAACATCACTACATTCCTCGGGCCAGGGTCCCCCGTTCATGTCCCAGCCCTGCCCTCTCTCTGAGAGCCGCACCTACCATTTCCTTCCTCCCAGGCTCCTTTCCAATCCGTAATCAACACAGTCCCTTGGCAAGCCTTGGTGTTGCCCAGCTCAAGACAAAGGAGGCTGAGGGTGGGAGAAAGCCTGCTTCTGTCAATGTCCCCAGAAGGGAACTTGGATGGACATCCCGAGATGCGGCCTGGGAAGAACGGGTCCTCGCTGTGACGAATGAGCTGTGTAGAAGTTGCAGCCACGAATGGAAAGTCAACTTTCAGACTCTCCAGAAATTCCAGTGAGAGGGCTCTGAAGCATACACCAAGCCTTCATATGTCTTTTTGCAAGTAGTTACTTGTTTATTCAGGAGACACTGGCTGTTCTCTGTGGCTCACAGTTAGTTGGTTAGCTGCTGGTATAGACCCCATCAGTCAAGACCTTCTTTGCAAACAGAGCTCCGGGTTTGCCCAGATGTTGGGAGCAATGTGCTCTCTGGCCTCTGCGATGGGTTATCTGTGGTCTGAGTCGATTGTGGCAACCTCACTTACCTTTTAGTGATTGGTGTGGCGGGCACGTGAGCCAGGTCCAATAGGTGAGGTGTAACTTGGCAAGTGGCTTCTGGGGTCTCTTATTCAAACAGACCTGTGGGGCGCTCTCCCTCTCTTTCTTGGATATCTCCTTTATTATTGTCCTGGTTCTGAAAGAACCTGATGTCACGTGATGTGGCAGCCTTCTTGTCTCCATGAGGTATAAGGCAGCGGACAGAGCCAGTGCCCTGAGGAAGCGAGAACTTAAACCTGGAGCCACGAGAAACCTGTGACTGGATGACCCGCTGGGGACTCGCCTCCATGTGGTGACCAACCCTCATCGCGGTGAACATTTTCCTTGGAGAAGAACCAGCTTCCTGCATGTTCCAGCCCTCCATCTGTAGGAGCCCAGAGGTGCCAGGAAGCCCTGGGTCTCCAGAAAAGCCCACTCTTCTCTGGCCCACAGCTCAGCTGACAGGCGCTCACAGGAAGCCCCCCAACTCTGTATGGTCTTCCCTGGGAGGACCTCCACATTCCTGCTTCCAAATACACAACTTCCCCAGAACATTCCATCCTGAGATAGTCAGAATTAGCCATGTGATGCTTTCCATCCCCATTAGAGTAGGTCTGGGATTAGGCATGCTGCCTCAGGCCTGCAATTCCAGCACTTAAGGGAGGCTGAAACAGGAGGATTGCTTGAGGCCAGGAGTTCAAGTCTGTAGTGAACTTTGTGCCACTGCACTCCAGCCTGTGTGACACAGTAAGACTCTGCCTCTAAAAACTAACTAACTAACTAACTAACTAACTAACTAACTAACTAACTAACTAAAGTCCCTACATGGAGCACAGGGCTCCTGGGTCATCGTGTATCCTCTGGACTCTCCTTACCGGACTACAAAGGAAATAAAGCCAAATCCTGTTCCTTTGGCCCTGCCTACCCTGTTTCTCCATTTTTCTTTCTTTTCTAGCAGTATCACCGCTGACTTAGTCTTCCTGGAATCCTGGGTGCGGTGATCTCAGTCCAGGTCTCCCAGCACAGCCTGAGACCAACCCAAAGAGCATGGCCTTGGAGGGCTGCAGACCCAGGGGCTGGGAGGGGGAAGGGACGTGAGGCAGGAGGGTTGGGGAGTTATGAATGAGCTGGCCACCATTGCCCAGAGACCTGCAGGTCGTGAAGTCACGTTGACCATCTCTTGACAAGCTGTATCATGAGGTCACATGGGCTATCTCCCAACAAGCTGTCATGAGGTCACGTGAATCACCTCCTAACAAGTTGCATCATAAGGTCACATGGACCATCTCCTGACAAGCTGTATCATGAGGTCACGTGGACTGTCTCTCAACAAGTTTTGTCATGAGGTCATGTGGACTATCTCTCAAGTTGTGTCATGAGGTCATGTAGACCATCTCCTGACAAGCTGTGTCATGAGATCATGTGGATCACCTCCTAACAAGTTGCATCATAAGGTCACATGGACCATCTCCCGACAAGCTGTGTCATGAGATCACATGGACCATCTCCCAACAAGCTGTGTCGCGAGGTCATGTGGACCATCTCCGACAAGCTGTGTCATGAGGTCATGTGGACCATCTCCCAACAAGTTGTGTCGTGAGGTCACATGGACCATCTCCGACAAGCTGTGTCATGAGGTCACATGACTTTCTTTCACTTTTAATGAAAGTTTAAATGAAAATCATTTCTACTCCAAAAAAATACACACTTATGTAAATACAAATAACTGTGAGTCTCTCCTGCCACGTCCCAGCTGGAATCGAGACCCTGAGCCATGGTGGTGAGACCACATTTTCCACACCCAGATCCACATGCATCCCCTGCCTGCCTGCTCTAGAGGGAAGCTGCCCATTAGTCTGGCTACAAGGCTCACTGCCGTCCCTCCCCCAGTGACAAGCAGGGCGCAGGGATCACTTCCAGCTGCTACGGCCCACGTCCCCACCCCAAAACTGCCCAACCTCCTTTTAGGAATCGTCCTCCCAGGTGAGAGAGCATCCTGGGTTCCTGACAGTGCCTCCCTCTGGGGAGGCTGAGGGTCAGGCCCTGCCTCCTCCACGCTGGTCTCGCAAGGGGCGAGCACTGGTCTAAGCTGGTCCGTCATGTGCTCTTTCCTGGGACTTTGGGCGAGTGAAGGAATGAAGGGACGGGGGGTCTCTTGTCCCAGAACAGCTCCTGAGCCTTCCGCCCCGGGCAGGGACTGCTGTCTCTGGGCTCTGCAGGTTCTGTGGTTCTGCCTGCTCCTGTTTCTCTTCCCTGCTCTTCTGGCTGGAGCTCCTGGGGAGGCCTGTCTGCCCATACCTGCCAGTGTGTCCCCGTGGCTCATGGCCATCTGGGTGAGGACGTTGCTGGACACCCCACACTCCTCCTGCCAGGAGGTATGAGACCCCCCTGGGGCAGACTCTTACAGGACCCTTCCTTGGAAATGCTGAGATCTTGTCTCGGGGGAGGAAAATACAGGGTCTTGGTGAGGCTACCTTTGGTTGTACCTGATGACACCCATTCAGAGCAGCTGTAGGTAAGGAAGGGGTCACGCCATCTGGACACAGGCCACGGAAAGAAGAGGAGGGTGGAGGTGAAGACCAGCCTCAGAAGCACAGCACCAAGCCAGGGTCACTTCACCCCTTCCGTGGGCCGCTTGTCCCCTCCGGCCAGTCGCTTGATCCCTTTCTTCTTCCTGCCTCTCCCGTGACATGGCTGAACATGGCAGTCCCAGGGTCCCTGAATATCTGTCTCCTTAGTTCAGTGCCTTAAAGTGATTCAGGGGCTCTGTCCTCATCCAATCAGCTAAGGAGTCAGAGTCAGGGTCACAGGGGCTGCTGCCAGCCCCTCCTGGGAGTGTGCAGAGGCTGTTGTCCCAGAAGGGCTCAGGGCTGGGTGTGAGTCCCCAGGGTCGTCCACTCGAGAGCCCTGAGGACAGTGCCCCTCGCTGGGGAGGACGGCGGGTCAGAGATATACAGACCTCCCTACCCGGACAGAGTAACCCGCCCCATATCAGGGGACTCTACAAACTGCTTTTAAATGAACGGCCTCTTTAGAAAGTGCTCTGGGGGCAAAGATGATCTTGGGTTCTTACAGTGAAAGTCTGTTCCCCTTTGCGATAAGACTGATTTGTAACACTTGTCATAAATCATTAATTTTACTTTTGTGGAACGAACTCGAGAGATGAATGTCCCTTTCACAAGCCGATCAAATTCCAGGCAGTTCTGAGCAAGAGCTTTTACAAGCAGTGGGTCGGGCTAACCCCCGATCATGTGAGAAGTTCTAAAAAGAGTTTGACTTTCTGCCTCCCCCGTCTCTCCCCAGCGAACGGCACAGCATGCGAAAGTGACGAGGTGACTTCAGAGTCACGGATCTTTATTCACATAGAAATAGGGCAGGCATGCCTGGCTTTTTCTAATCAGACCAAATCTTTGACTTTCTTGCTCACCTTTTCACTCAGGACTCTGTGTTTCTATTTCAACTTATTGGGCTGTAATTCACAGACCATAAAATTCACACTTTGAGTATGTAGAACTCAGTGGATTTCAGTATTTGCAAGTTTGTGCAACCATCGCCACTATCCAATTCCAAACATTTTCATCGTCAAAAAGAAACCCCCTACCCATCAGCAGGCATTCCTCACCTGCCCTAGGGAGTCACTGATTTATTTCTGGCTCTGTGGACTTGGCTGCTGTGGATATTTTATACACATGACACCACACATGATGTGGCCTTTTGTGTCTGGCTTTTTCCCCCCCCTTAGCATAAAGTTCTCAAGGTCCAGCCATGTTGTAGCATGGATCAGTATTTCATTCCTTTTTATGCCTGAGTAGTATTCCATTGCATGAATAATTCTTTGCATTTTAAGAGTTCAAATTATCTTAGACAAACACACGAAGGAATGTTAGGACTCACAGCACTGAAGGGTCTGGGGGTGTGCTGGCAGAATTCTAAGGTGACTTCCAAGGACCCTGGTCCTTGTATGGCCTCCTCCTGTGCGTGTGGGCAGAGCTTGTGAATATACTGAGATAGTGCCCCTGTGATTATGTGACACTATGCAACGAGAGGGCTGTGCTGATCTAATTAAGTCCATTGGCTCTGAGTTCATCAGAGGGAGACTGCCAGGGAACCTAGCCTATTATACTAGTCACTTAAATCTGGGTCTAGAGACCATTGGTGGAGAAAGTTAGGGATGAGAAGGAGCCATGGGAAGGAGTCAAAATGCTATTGTTCTAGAGGTCTGGGTGGACCTCTGACCAGAAAGCAGGAACCCTGGTCTTATAACCAAGTGGAACTGAATTGTGTCAACAACGCGAACTAGCTTGGATGCTGATTTCTCTCCAAAGTCTCCAGGTATAGAACTCAATACCTTGATGTCAACCTGGGGAACCCTGAACAGAGAAGCCAGTCATGCTGGGCCAAACTTCTGACCTGCAGAGTAATGAGTTCATACATGAGTGTTGTTTTGAGCCACTAAATGGATGATGATTTGATGGAGAAATTGAAAACTAACACAGTTAGAGGCATTCCCTGTTCAGGCATTGCCGTCTCCAGGTGCTGGCACGACGCCATGGGGACTCCCTGTCTCTGTGTCTCTCCAGGCTCAGTGGCAAGTCGGCTCTCTCCTGCGGTGGGCGACATCTCCAGAAGCCACGGTTTTCCTTCTCCCAGGAGAAAGGGAGCCCCCTTTCCATTCATACCAGCCCAGTGAGTTGAGTTTCATTTGAAGGGTGATTGTCACATGCTCCTCCCCGAGCTATCTCCAGTACTACTCTGAGACACAAGGCTGAGTCATACCCACCCCACCCTGTGGACAGAGAGCTGTGGTGGGGAGTCAGAACCTTGGGGGGTGGCAGATGCTGGGTGGACAGGCTGCAGAGGTCTGTCTCTCCTGTGACTTGTGCAATGCCCCTCTGTTCTGGGGTACCCAGTGCCCAGCCTCCACAGTGCCGGGAAGGAGCTGGACCTCAGAGTGTCCTCACCATGGGTCACGGAGAACAGCCTGTTGGGGGCAGCGATTTGTCTCCTGACCAGACATCCATCAAAGACTCTGACACAGGGTGGTTCCTTGTTCTCCCTGGCCGCGGCCGACGCCGACTCTTCCACATTTCTGGGAGGGCAGAGGGAAGAACTTTGGGAGCATCCAGGCAGGATCTGTGAAATGGCTCTACCAAGCCAGGCTCGGTGGCTCAGCCTATAATCCCGCGCTTTGGGAGGCTGAGGTGAGTGGATTGCCTGAGCCTGTGTGTTCGAGACCCACCTGAGCAATTTGGCGAGACCTCATCTCTATAATAAATCAAAAAATTAGCCGGGCGTGGTAGTGCATGCCTGTAATTCCAGCTACTCGGAAGGCTGAGG